>NC_143030.1:40922398-41092398 GCF_057628025.1 Oncorhynchus mykiss | reverse complement strand
ACTCGTCTGAAGTCACAACCGTCTATGTTGCCAAGTTCTGTTTGTAGAATCCAAAATCTTGGGCTACAAACTAATGTGACCCCACTTGTCGCAATGTTCTCCGTTTTGCCCTACGTTCCCAACAAGTGTCACGGGACTAATCTGAAGGTAACCTGTAGTGATTAAAATGATAGATTTTTCAACCAGGGACCTCTCGCAACCTAAGCCATAATCATACACCTAAACCGTGAAAGTGAATTATCACTTTCCACCAAAATGACGGTCAAATTATGAGTCGATGTCTCAATGTTGCTACTGAGCTGCACATAGCATTGGTGGTATAGTGGTGAGCATAGCTTCCTTCCAAGCAGTTGACCCGGGTTCGATTCCCGGCCAATGCAGAGCCTGAGGAATTCATTTGTTTTAGGGGCTGGATGTCATTTCAAGTGTATTACATTTGAATCATTATCCTTGTACTTGGAAGTCAGAATTGCTCCTACATTCTGCAGGTTATCTAAAATAATAAATGTTGTGCGACGTTGAACCAACAAGTGCTTATCAAAATAGATTTGCAGTCCTATCGCCAAAACCATTCAGCCACCTTGTCCTGCGCCCAAGAGGTGATAGTCGGCATTCCGACAAGATCTGCCTGTCTGAGATTGTTCAAGGATCTGCAAAAGGGCTCATCCGGGATTTGAACCCGGGACCTCTCGCACCCTAAGCGAGAATCATACCCCTAGACCAACGAGCCTTATGCAAAAAGTTATTTTTTTGCTTTCTGCAGCAATGACAGTGAAGATATCGATTGACGTGTCCATGGTGCTTGGAACGATTGAACATCATGTGAGTGTTTTGTGCTTTACTTGTGAGCATAACAGTCTTCCAAAATCTTGACCATGCTTCAGTTCAAATCTTCTGTAGTTCATCTGCTGTGTCTTTCACATTCTGTCTTGTTCAGTCGCGACAGCAAAATGATGACGAGTTTTTACAAATTAATAAAGTGCAAAATGAGATCAATTCATTTTTTTAAAAACAAATGAAAAAATAAGACTTCCAAAAGAATGGAACTCATTTATTTTGAGTCAAATGAGACCATGAGACAATACCTATAATCGGTCTTCTCACAAAAACATCTCTAGCTTCCGAACCGTTTGACCTACAAATTCATATGACCACTCTCTGGAATGAGGAGACCCTCACGAACATGGTGGTATTCTCAATTTTTCTCTACATCCCCCACAAGTGTCAGGAGACTCGTCTGAAGTCACAACCGTCTATGTTGCCAAGTTCTGTTTGTAGAATCCAAAATCTTGGGCTACAAACTAATGTGACCCCACTTGTCGCAATGTTCTCCGTTTTGCCCTACGTTCCCAACAAGTGTCACGGGACTAATCTGAAGGTAACCTGTAGTGATTAAAATGATAGATTTTTCAACCAGGGACCTCTCGCAACCTAAGCCATAATCATACACCTAAACCGTGAAAGTGAATTATCACTTTCCACCAAAATGTCGGTCAAATTATGAGTCGATGTCTCAATGTTGCTACTGAGCTGCACATAGCATTGGTGGTATAGTGGTGAGCATAGCTGCCTTCCAAGCAGTTGACCCGGGTTCGATTCCCGGCCAATGCAGAGCCTGAGGAATTCATTTGTTTTAGGGGCTGGATGTCATTTCAAGTGTATTACATTTGAATCATTATCCTTGTACTTGGAAGTCAGAATTGCTCCTACATTCTGCAGGTTATCTAAAATAATAAATGTTGTGCGACGTTGAACCAACAAGTGCTTATCAAAATAGATTTGCAGTCCTATCGCCAAAACCATTCAGCCACCTTGTCCTGCGCCCAAGAGGTGATAGTCGGCATTCCGACAAGATCTGCCTGTCTGAGATTGTTCAAGGATCTGCAAAAGGGCTCATCCGGGATTTGAACCCGGGACCTCTCGCACCCTAAGCGAGAATCATACCCCTAGACCAACGAGCCTTATGCAAAAAGTTATTTTTTTGCTTTCTGCAGCAATGACAGTGAAGATATCGATTGACGTGTCCATGGTGCTTGGAACGATTGAACATCATGTGAGTGTTTTGTGCTTTACTTGTGAGCATAACAGTCTTCCAAAATCTTGACCATGCTTCAGTTCAAATCTTCTGTAGTTCATCTGCTGTGTCTTTCACATTCTGTCTTGTTCAGTCGCGACAGCAAAATGATGACGAGTTTTTACAAATTAATAAAGTGCAAAATGAGATCAATTCATTTTTTTAAAAACAAATGAAAAAATAAGACTTCCAAAAGAATGGAACTCATTTATTTTGAGTCAAATGAGACCATGAGACAATACCTATAATCGGTCTTCTCACAAAAACATCTCTAGCTTCCGAACCGTTTGACCTACAAATTCATATGACCACTCTCTGGAATGAGGAGACCCTCACGAACACAACCGTCTATGTTGCCAAGTTCTGTTTGTAGAATCCAAAATCTTGGGCTACAAACTAATGTGACCCCACTTGTCGCAATGTTCTCCGTTTTGCCCTACGTTCCCAACAAGTGTCACGGGACTAATCTGAAGGTAACCTGTAGTGATTAAAATGATAGATTTTTCAACCAGGGACCTCTCGCAACCTAAGCCATAATCATACACCTAAACCGTGAAAGTGAATTATCACTTTCCACCAAAATGACGGTCAAATTATGAGTCGATGTCTCAATGTTGCTACTGAGCTGCACATAGCATTGGTGGTATAGTGGTGAGCATAGCTGCCTTCCAAGCTGTTGACCTGGGTTCGATTCCCGGCCAATGCAGAGCCTGAGGAATTCATTTGTTTTAGGGGCTGGATGTCATTTCAAGTGTATTACATTTGAATCATTATCCTTGTACTTGGAAGTCAGAATTGCTCCTACATTCTGCAGGTTATCTAAAATAATAAATGTTGTGCGACGTTGAACCAACAAGTGCTTATCAAAATAGATTTGCAGTCCTATCGCCAAAACCATTCAGCCACCTTGTCCTGCGCCCAAGAGGTGATAGTCGGCATTCCGACAAGATCTGCCTGTCTGAGATTGTTCAAGGATCTGCAAAAGGGCTCATCCGGGATTTGAACCCGGGACCTCTCGCACCCTAAGCGAGAATCATACCCCTAGACCAACGAGCCTTATGCAAAAAGTTATTTTTTTGCTTTCTGCAGCAATGACAGTGAAGATATCGATTGACGTGTCCATGGTGCTTGGAACGATTGAACATCATGTGAGTGTTTTGTGCTTTACTTGTGAGCATAACAGTCTTCCAAAATCTTGACCATGCTTCAGTTCAAATCTTCTGTAGTTCATCTGCTGTGTCTTTCACATTCTGTCTTGTTCAGTCGCGACAGCAAAATGATGACGAGTTTTTACAAATTAATAAAGTGCAAAATGAGATCAATTCATTTTTTTAAAAACAAATGAAAAAATAAGACTTCCAAAAGAATGGAACTCATTTATTTTGAGTCAAATGACGCAAAGGTACGTGAATCAAAGTCAATTAATTTTGAAAATACCCATTCAAATAGATCCGTTTTCAACTAGAGAGATTAAGACTCGGCGTATCCGTCTCAATCCTCCACAACTGCTTATGTTACCCCTCCATATCTGCAGTGAAAGATGGTGGACCTAGATCGGTTTTTGTCAAACCATGAGACAATACCTATAATCGGTCTTATCACAAAAACATCTCTAGCTTCCGAACCGTTTGACCTACAAATTCATATGACCACTCTCTGGAATGAGGAGACCCTCACGAACATGGTGGTATTCTCAATTTTTCTCTACATCCCCCACAAGTGTCAGGAGACTCGTCTGAAGTCACAACCGTCTATGTTGCCAAGTTCTGTTTGTAGAATCCAAAATCTTGGGCTACAAACTAATGTGACCCCACTTGTCGCAATGTTCTCCGTTTTGCCCTACGTTCCCAACAAGTGTCACGGGACTAATCTGAAGGTAACCTGTACCTGAAGGTAACCTCTCGCAACCTAAGCCATAATCATACACCTAAACCGTGAAAGTGAATTATCACTTTCCACCAAAATGACGGTCAAATTATGAGTCGATGTCTCAATGTTGCTACTGAGCTGCACATAGCATTGGTGGTATAGTGGTGAGCATAGCTGCCTTCCAAGCAGTTGACCCGGGTTCGATTCCCGGCCAATGCAGAGCCTGAGGAATTCATTTGTTTTAGGGGCTGGATGTCATTTCAAGTGTATTACATTTGAATCATTATCCTTGTACTTGGAAGTCAGAATTGCTCCTACATTCTGCAGATTATCTAAAATAATAAATGTTGTGCGACGTTGAACCAACAAGTGCTTATCAAAATAGATTTGCAGTCCTATCGCCAAAACCATTCAGCCACCTTGTCCTGCGCCCAAGAGGTGATAGTCGGCATTCCGACAAGATCTGCCTGTCTGAGATTGTTCAAGGATCTGCAAAAGGGCTCATCCGGGATTTGAACCCGGGACCTCTCGCACCCTAAGCGAGAATCATACCCCTAGACCAACGAGCCTTATGCAAAAAGTTATTTTTTTGCTTTCTGCAGCAATGACAGTGAAGATATCGATTGACGTGTCCATGGTGCTTGGAACGATTGAACATCATGTGAGTGTTTTGTGCTTTACTTGTGAGCATAACAGTCTTCCAAAATCTTGACCATGCTTCAGTTCAAATCTTCTGTAGTTCATCTGCTGTGTCTTTCACATTCTGTCTTGTTCAGTCGCGACAGCAAAATGATGACGAGTTTTTACAAATTAATAAAGTGCAAAATGAGATCAATTCATTTTTTAAAAAACAAATGAAAAAATAAGACTTCCAAAAGAATGGAACTCATTTATTTTGAGTCAAATGAGACCATGAGACAATACCTATAATCGGTCTTCTCACAAAAACATCTCTAGCTTCCGAACCGTTTGACCTACAAATTCATATGACCACTCTCTGGAATGAGGAGACCCTCACGAACATGGTGGTATTCTCAATTTTTCTCTACATCCCCCACAAGTGTCAGGAGACTCGTCTGAAGTCACAACCGTCTATGTTGCCAAGTTCTGTTTGTAGAATCCAAAATCTTGGGCTACAAACTAATGTGACCCCACTTGTCGCAATGTTCTCCGTTTTGCCCTACGTTCCCAACAAGTGTCACGGGACTAATCTGAAGGTAACCTGTACCTGAAGGTAACCTCTCGCAACCTAAGCCATAATCATACACCTAAACCGTGAAAGTGAATTATCACTTTCCACCAAAATGACGGTCAAATTATGAGTCGATGTCTCAATGTTGCTACTGAGCTGCACATAGCATTGGTGGTATAGTGGTGAGCATAGCTGCCTTCCAAGCAGTTGACCCGGGTTCGATTCCCGGCCAATGCAGAGCCTGAGGAATTCATTTGTTTTAGGGGCTGGATGTCATTTCAAGTGTATTACATTTGAATCATTATCCTTGTACTTGGAAGTCAGAATTGCTCCTACATTCTGCAGATTATCTAAAATAATAAATGTTGTGCGACGTTGAACCAACAAGTGCTTATCAAAATAGATTTGCAGTCCTATCGCCAAAACCATTCAGCCACCTTGTCCTGCGCCCAAGAGGTGATAGTCGGCATTCCGACAAGATCTGCCTGTCTGAGATTGTTCAAGGATCTGCAAAAGGGCTCATCCGGGATTTGAACCCGGGACCTCTCGCACCCTAAGCGAGAATCATACCCCTAGACCAACGAGCCTTATGCAAAAAGTTATTTTTTTGCTTTCTGCAGCAATGACAGTGAAGATATCGATTGACGTGTCCATGGTGCTTGGAACGATTGAACATCATGTGAGTGTTTTGTGCTTTACTTGTGAGCATAACAGTCTTCCAAAATCTTGACCATGCTTCAGTTCAAATCTTCTGTAGTTCATCTGCTGTGTCTTTCACATTCTGTCTTGTTCAGTCGCGACAGCAAAATGATGACGAGTTTTTACAAATTAATAAAGTGCAAAATGAGATCAATTCATTTTTTAAAAAACAAATGAAAAAATAAGACTTCCAAAAGAATGGAACTCATTTATTTTGAGTCAAATGAGACCATGAGACAATACCTATAATCGGTCTTCTCACAAAAACATCTCTAGCTTCCGAACCGTTTGACCTACAAATTCATATGACCACTCTCTGGAATGAGGAGACCCTCACGAACATGGTGGTATTCTCAATTTTTCTCTACATCCCCCACAAGTGTCAGGAGACTCGTCTGAAGTCACAACCGTCTATGTTGCCAAGTTCTGTTTGTAGAATCCAAAATCTTGGGCTACAAACTAATGTGACCCCACTTGTCGCAATGTTCTCCGTTTTGCCCTACGTTCCCAACAAGTGTCACGGGACTAATCTGAAGGTAACCTGTAGTGATTAAAATGATAGATTTTTCAACCAGGGACCTCTCGCAACCTAAGCCATAATCATACACCTAAACCGTGAAAGTGAATTATCACTTTCCACCAAAATGACGGTCAAATTATGAGTCGATGTCTCAATGTTGCTACTGAGCTGCACATAGCATTGGTGGTATAGTGGTGAGCATAGCTGCCTTCCAAGCAGTTGACCCGGGTTCGATTCCCGGCCAATGCAGAGCCTGAGGAATTCATTTGTTTTAGGGGCTGGATGTCATTTCAAGTGTATTACATTTGAATCATTATCCTTGTACTTGGAAGTCAGAATTGCTCCTACATTCTGCAGGTTATCTAAAATAATAAATGTTGTGCGACGTTGAACCAACAAGTGCTTATCAAAATAGATTTGCAGTCCTATCGCCAAAACCATTCAGCCACCTTGTCCTGCGCCCAAGAGGTGATAGTCGGCATTCCGACAAGATCTGCCTGTCTGAGATTGTTCAAGGATCTGCAAAAGGGCTCATCCGGGATTTGAACCCGGGACCTCTCGCACCCTAAGCGAGAATCATACCCCTAGACCAACGAGCCTTATGCAAAAAGTAATTTTTTTGCTTTCTGCAGCAATGACAGTGAAGATATCGATTGACGTGTCCATGGTGCTTGGAACGATTGAACATCATGTGAGTGTTTTGTGCTTTACTTGTGAGCATAACAGTCTTCCAAAATCTTGACCATGCTTCAGTTCAAATCTTCTGTAGTTCATCTGCTGTGTCTTTCACATTCTGTCTTGTTCAGTCGCGACAGCAAAATGATGACGAGTTTTTACAAATTAATAAAGTGCAAAATGAGATCAATTCATTTTTTTAAAAACAAATGAAAAAATAAGACTTCCAAAAGAATGGAACTCATTTATTTTGAGTCAAATGAGACCATGAGACAATACCTATAATCGGTCTTCTCACAAAAACATCTCTAGCTTCCGAACCGTTTGACCTACAAATTCATATGACCACTCTCTGGAATGAGGAGACCCTCACGAACATGGTGGTATTCTCAATTTTTCTCTACATCCCCCACAAGTGTCAGGAGACTCGTCTGAAGTCACAACCGTCTATGTTGCCAAGTTCTGTTTGTAGAATCCAAAATCTTGGGCTACAAACTAATGTGACCCCACTTGTCGCAATGTTCTCCGTTTTGCCCTACGTTCCCAACAAGTGTCACGGGACTAATCTGAAGGTAACCTGTAGTGATTAAAATGATAGATTTTTCAACCAGGGACCTCTCGCAACCTAAGCCATAATCATACACCTAAACCGTGAAAGTGAATTATCACTTTCCACCAAAATGACGGTCAAATTATGAGTCGATGTCTCAATGTTGCTACTGAGCTGCACATAGCATTGGTGGTATAGTGGTGAGCATAGCTTCCTTCCAAGCAGTTGACCCGGGTTCGATTCCCGGCCAATGCAGAGCCTGAGGAATTCATTTGTTTTAGGGGCTGGATGTCATTTCAAGTGTATTACATTTGAATCATTATCCTTGTACTTGGAAGTCAGAATTGCTCCTACATTCTGCAGGTTATCTAAAATAATAAATGTTGTGCGACGTTGAACCAACAAGTGCTTATCAAAATAGATTTGCAGTCCTATCGCCAAAACCATTCAGCCACCTTGTCCTGCGCCCAAGAGGTGATAGTCGGCATTCCGACAAGATCTGCCTGTCTGAGATTGTTCAAGGATCTGCAAAAGGGCTCATCCGGGATTTGAACCCGGGACCTCTCGCACCCTAAGCGAGAATCATACCCCTAGACCAACGAGCCTTATGCAAAAAGTTATTTTTTTGCTTTCTGCAGCAATGACAGTGAAGATATCGATTGACGTGTCCATGGTGCTTGGAACGATTGAACATCATGTGAGTGTTTTGTGCTTTACTTGTGAGCATAACAGTCTTCCAAAATCTTGACCATGCTTCAGTTCAAATCTTCTGTAGTTCATCTGCTGTGTCTTTCACATTCTGTCTTGTTCAGTCGCGACAGCAAAATGATGACGAGTTTTTACAAATTAATAAAGTGCAAAATGAGATCAATTCATTTTTTTAAAAACAAATGAAAAAATAAGACTTCCAAAAGAATGGAACTCATTTATTTTGAGTCAAATGAGACCATGAGACAATACCTATAATCGGTCTTCTCACAAAAACATCTCTAGCTTCCGAACCGTTTGACCTACAAATTCATATGACCACTCTCTGGAATGAGGAGACCCTCACGAACATGGTGGTATTCTCAATTTTTCTCTACATCCCCCACAAGTGTCAGGAGACTCGTCTGAAGTCACAACCGTCTATGTTGCCAAGTTCTGTTTGTAGAATCCAAAATCTTGGGCTACAAACTAATGTGACCCCACTTGTCGCAATGTTCTCCGTTTTGCCCTACGTTCCCAACAAGTGTCACGGGACTAATCTGAAGGTAACCTGTAGTGATTAAAATGATAGATTTTTCAACCAGGGACCTCTCGCAACCTAAGCCATAATCATACACCTAAACCGTGAAAGTGAATTATCACTTTCCACCAAAATGACGGTCAAATTATGAGTCGATGTCTCAATGTTGCTACTGAGCTGCACATAGCATTGGTGGTATAGTGGTGAGCATAGCTTCCTTCCAAGCAGTTGACCCGGGTTCGATTCCCGGCCAATGCAGAGCCTGAGGAATTCATTTGTTTTAGGGGCTGGATGTCATTTCAAGTGTATTACATTTGAATCATTATCCTTGTACTTGGAAGTCAGAATTGCTCCTACATTCTGCAGGTTATCTAAAATAATAAATGTTGTGCGACGTTGAACCAACAAGTGCTTATCAAAATAGATTTGCAGTCCTATCGCCAAAACCATTCAGCCACCTTGTCCTGCGCCCAAGAGGTGATAGTCGGCATTCCGACAAGATCTGCCTGTCTGAGATTGTTCAAGGATCTGCAAAAGGGCTCATCCGGGATTTGAACCCGGGACCTCTCGCACCCTAAGCGAGAATCATACCCCTAGACCAACGAGCCTTATGCAAAAAGTTATTTTTTTGCTTTCTGCAGCAATGACAGTGAAGATATCGATTGACGTGTCCATGGTGCTTGGAACGATTGAACATCATGTGAGTGTTTTGTGCTTTACTTGTGAGCATAACAGTCTTCCAAAATCTTGACCATGCTTCAGTTCAAATCTTCTGTAGTTCATCTGCTGTGTCTTTCACATTCTGTCTTGTTCAGTCGCGACAGCAAAATGATGACGAGTTTTTACAAATTAATAAAGTGCAAAATGAGATCAATTCATTTTTTTAAAAACAAATGAAAAAATAAGACTTCCAAAAGAATGGAACTCATTTATTTTGAGTCAAATGAGACCATGAGACAATACCTATAATCGGTCTTCTCACAAAAACATCTCTAGCTTCCGAACCGTTTGACCTACAAATTCATATGACCACTCTCTGGAATGAGGAGACCCTCACGAACATGGTGGTATTCTCAATTTTTCTCTACATCCCCCACAAGTGTCAGGAGACTCGTCTGAAGTCACAACCGTCTATGTTGCCAAGTTCTGTTTGTAGAATCCAAAATCTTGGGCTACAAACTAATGTGACCCCACTTGTCGCAATGTTCTCCGTTTTGCCCTACGTTCCCAACAAGTGTCACGGGACTAATCTGAAGGTAACCTGTAGTGATTAAAATGATAGATTTTTCAACCAGGGACCTCTCGCAACCTAAGCCATAATCATACACCTAAACCGTGAAAGTGAATTATCACTTTCCACCAAAATGTCGGTCAAATTATGAGTCGATGTCTCAATGTTGCTACTGAGCTGCACATAGCATTGGTGGTATAGTGGTGAGCATAGCTGCCTTCCAAGCAGTTGACCCGGGTTCGATTCCCGGCCAATGCAGAGCCTGAGGAATTCATTTGTTTTAGGGGCTGGATGTCATTTCAAGTGTATTACATTTGAATCATTATCCTTGTACTTGGAAGTCAGAATTGCTCCTACATTCTGCAGGTTATCTAAAATAATAAATGTTGTGCGACGTTGAACCAACAAGTGCTTATCAAAATAGATTTGCAGTCCTATCGCCAAAACCATTCAGCCACCTTGTCCTGCGCCCAAGAGGTGATAGTCGGCATTCCGACAAGATCTGCCTGTCTGAGATTGTTCAAGGATCTGCAAAAGGGCTCATCCGGGATTTGAACCCGGGACCTCTCGCACCCTAAGCGAGAATCATACCCCTAGACCAACGAGCCTTATGCAAAAAGTTATTTTTTTGCTTTCTGCAGCAATGACAGTGAAGATATCGATTGACGTGTCCATGGTGCTTGGAACGATTGAACATCATGTGAGTGTTTTGTGCTTTACTTGTGAGCATAACAGTCTTCCAAAATCTTGACCATGCTTCAGTTCAAATCTTCTGTAGTTCATCTGCTGTGTCTTTCACATTCTGTCTTGTTCAGTCGCGACAGCAAAATGATGACGAGTTTTTACAAATTAATAAAGTGCAAAATGAGATCAATTCATTTTTTTAAAAACAAATGAAAAAATAAGACTTCCAAAAGAATGGAACTCATTTATTTTGAGTCAAATGAGACCATGAGACAATACCTATAATCGGTCTTCTCACAAAAACATCTCTAGCTTCCGAACCGTTTGACCTACAAATTCATATGACCACTCTCTGGAATGAGGA
Organism: Oncorhynchus mykiss; assembly: GCF_057628025.1. Lineage (NCBI taxonomy): Eukaryota > Metazoa > Chordata > Actinopteri > Salmoniformes > Salmonidae > Oncorhynchus > Oncorhynchus mykiss. The sequence continues at coordinate 41,081,312 of NC_143030.1, read as the reverse complement.
GACCCTCACGAACATGGTGGTATTCTCAATTTTTCTCTACATCCCCCACAAGTGTCAGGAGACTCGTCTGAAGTCACAACCGTCTATGTTGCCAAGTTCTGTTTGTAGAATCCAAAATCTTGGGCTACAAACTAATGTGACCCCACTTGTCGCAATGTTCTCCGTTTTGCCCTACGTTCCCAACAAGTGTCACGGGACTAATCTGAAGGTAACCTGTAGTGATTAAAATGATAGATTTTTCAACCAAGTTATTTTTTTGCTTTCTGCAGCAATGACAGTGAAGATATCGATTGACGTGTCCATGGTGCTTGGAACGATTGAACATCATGTGAGTGTTTTGTGCTTTACTTGTGAGCATAACAGTCTTCCAAAATCTTGACCATGCTTCAGTTCAAATCTTCTGTAGTTCATCTGCTGTGTCTTTCACATTCTGTCTTGTTCAGTCGCGACAGCAAAATGATGACGAGTTTTTACAAATTAATAAAGTGCAAAATGAGATCAATTCATTTTTTTAAAAACAAATGAAAAAATAAGACTTCCAAAAGAATGGAACTCATTTATTTTGAGTCAAATGACGCAAAGGTACGTGAATCAAAGTCAATTAATTTTGAAAATACCCATTCAAATAGATCCGTTTTCAACTAGAGAGATTAAGACTCGGCGTATCCGTCTCAATCCTCCACAACTGCTTATGTTACCCCTCCATATCTGCAGTGAAAGATGGTGGACCTAGATCGGTTTTTGTCAAACCATGAGACAATACCTATAATCGGTCTTCTCACAAAAACATCTCTAGCTTCCGAACCGTTTGACCTACACATTCATATGACCACTCTCTGGAATGAGGAGACCCTCACGAACATGGTGGTATTCTCAATTGTTCTCTACATCCCCCACAAGTGTCAGGAGACTCGTCTGAAGTCACAACCGTCTATGTTGCCAAGTTCTGTTTGTAGAATCCAAAATCTTGGGCTACAAACTAATGTGACCCCACTTGTCGCAATGTTCTCCGTTTTGCCCTACGTTCCCAACAAGTGTCACGGGACTAATCTGAAGGTAACCTGTAGTGATTAAAATGATAGATTTTTCAACCAGGGACCTCTCGCAACCTAAGCCATAATCATACACCTAAACCGTGAAAGTGAATTATCACTTTCCACCAAAATGACGGTCAAATTATGAGTCGATGTCTCAATGTTGCTACTGAGCTGCACATAGCATTGGTGGTATAGTGGTGAGCATAGCTGCCTTCCAAGCAGTTGACCCGGGTTCGATTCCCGGCCAATGCAGAGCCTGAGGAATTCATTTGTTTTAGGGGCTGGATGTCATTTCAAGTGTATTACATTTGAATCATTATCCTTGTACTTGGAAGTCAGAATTGCTCCTACATTCTGCAGGTTATCTAAAATAATAAATGTTCTGCGACGTTGAACCAACAAGTGCTTATCAAAATAGATTTGCAGTCCTATCGCCAAAACCATTCAGCCACCTTGTCCTGCGCCCAAGAGGTGATAGTCGGCATTCCGACAAGATCTGCCTGTCTGAGATTGTTCAAGGATCTGCAAAAGGGCTCATCCGGGATTTGAACCCGGGACCTCTCGCACCCTAAGCGAGAATCATACCCCTAGACCAACGAGCCTTATGCAAAAAGTTATTTTTTTGCTTTCTGCAGCAATGACAGTGAAGATATCGATTGACGTGTCCATGGTGCTTGGAACGATTGAACATCATGTGAGTGTTTTGTGCTTTACTTGTGAGCATAACAGTCTTCCAAAATCTTGACCATGCTTCAGTTCAAATCTTCTGTAGTTCATCTGCTGTGTCTTTCACATTCTGTCTTGTTCAGTCGCGACAGCAAAATGATGACGAGTTTTTACAAATTAATAAAGTGCAAAATGAGATCAATTCATTTTTTTAAAAACAAATGAAAAAATAAGACTTCCAAAAGAATGGAACTCATTTATTTTGAGTCAAATGACGCAAAGGTACGTGAATCAAAGTCAATTAATTTTGAAAATACCCATTCAAATAGATCCGTTTTCAACTAGAGAGATTAAGACTCGGCGTATCCGTCTCAATCCTCCACAACTGCTTATGTTACCCCTCCATATCTGCAGTGAAAGATGGTGGACCTAGATCGGTTTTTGTCAAACCATGAGACAATACCTATAATCGGTCTTCTCACAAAAACATCTCTAGCTTCCGAACCGTTTGACCTACAAATTCATATGACCACTCTCTGGAATGAGGAGACCCTCACGAACATGGTGGTATTCTCAATTGTTCTCTACATCCCCCACAAGTGTCAGGAGACTCGTCTGAAGTCACAACCGTCTATGTTGCCAAGTTCTGTTTGTAGAATCCAAAATCTTGGGCTACAAACTAATGTGACCCCACTTGTCGCAATGTTCTCCGTTTTGCCCTACGTTCCCAACAAGTGTCACGGGACTAATCTGAAGGTAACCTGTAGTGATTAAAATGATGGATTTTTCAACCAAGTTATTTTTTTGCTTTCTGCAGCAATGACAGTGAAGATATCGATTGACGTGTCCATGGTGCTTGGAACGATTGAACATCATGTGAGTGTTTTGTGCTTTACTTGTGAGCATAACAGTCTTCCAAAATCTTGACCATGCTTCAGTTCAAATCTTCTGTAGTTCATCTGCTGTGTCTTTCACATTCTGTCTTGTTCAGTCGCGACAGCAAAATGATGACGAGTTTTTACAAATTAATAAAGTGCAAAATGAGATCAATTCATTTTTTTAAAAACAAATGAAAAAATAAGACTTCCAAAAGAATGGAACTCATTTATTTTGAGTCAAATGACGCAAAGGTACGTGAATCAAAGTCAATTAATTTTGAAAATACCCATTCAAATAGATCCGTTTTCAACTAGAGAGATTAAGACTCGGCGTATCCGTCTCAATCCTCCACAACTGCTTATGTTACCCCTCCATATCTGCAGTGAAAGATGGTGGACCTAGATCGGTTTTTGTCAAACCATGAGACAATACCTATAATCGGTCTTCTCACAAAAACATCTCTAGCTTCCGAACCGTTTGACCTACAAATTCATATGACCACTCTCTGGAATGAGGAGACCCTCACGAACATGGTGGTATTCTCAATTTTTCTCTACATCCCCCACAAGTGTCAGGAGACTCGTCTGAAGTCACAACCGTCTATGTTGCCAAGTTCTGTTTGTAGAATCCAAAATCTTGGGCTACAAACTAATGTGACCCCACTTGTCGCAATGTTCTCCGTTTTGCCCTACGTTCCCAACAAGTGTCACGGGACTAATCTGAAGGTAACCTGTAGTGATTAAAATGATAGATTTTTCAACCAGGGACCTCTCGCAACCTAAGCCATAATCATACACCTAAACCGTGAAAGTGAATTATCACTTTCCACCAAAATGACGGTCAAATTATGAGTCGATGTCTCAATGTTGCTACTGAGCTGCACATAGCATTGGTGGTATAGTGGTGAGCATAGCTGCCTTCCAAGCAGTTGACCCGGGTTCGATTCCCGGCCAATGCAGAGCCTGAGGAATTCATTTGTTTTAGGGGCTGGATGTCATTTCAAGTGTATTACATTTGAATCATTATCCTTGTACTTGGAAGTCAGAATTGCTCCTACATTCTGCAGGTTATCTAAAATAATAAATGTTCTGCGACGTTGAACCAACAAGTGCTTATCAAAATAGATTTGCAGTCCTATCGCCAAAACCATTCAGCCACCTTGTCCTGCGCCCAAGAGGTGATAGTCGGCATTCCGACAAGATCTGCCTGTCTGAGATTGTTCAAGGATCTGCAAAAGGGCTCATCCGGGATTTGAACCCGGGACCTCTCGCACCCTAAGCGAGAATCATACCCCTAGACCAACGAGCCTTATGCAAAAAGTTATTTTTTTGCTTTCTGCAGCAATGACAGTGAAGATATCGATTGACGTGTCCATGGTGCTTGGAACGATTGAACATCATGTGAGTGTTTTGTGCTTTACTTGTGAGCATAACAGTCTTCCAAAATCTTGACCATGCTTCAGTTCAAATCTTCTGTAGTTCATCTGCTGTGTCTTTCACATTCTGTCTTGTTCAGTCGCGACAGCAAAATGATGACGAGTTTTTACAAATTAATAAAGTGCAAAATGAGATCAATTCATTTTTTTAAAAACAAATGAAAAAATAAGACTTCCAAAAGAATGGAACTCATTTATTTTGAGTCAAATGAGACCATGAGACAATACCTATAATCGGTCTTCTCACAAAAACATCTCTAGCTTCCGAACCGTTTGACCTACAAATTCATATGACCACTCTCTGGAATGAGGAGACCCTCACGAACATGGTGGTATTCTCAATTTTTCTCTACATCCCCCACAAGTGTCAGGAGACTCGTCTGAAGTCACAACCGTCTATGTTGCCAAGTTCTGTTTGTAGAATCCAAAATCTTGGGCTACAAACTAATGTGACCCCACTTGTCGCAATGTTCTCCGTTTTGCCCTACGTTCCCAACAAGTGTCACGGGACTAATCTGAAGGTAACCTGTAGTGATTAAAATGATAGATTTTTCAACCAGGGACCTCTCGCAACCTAAGCCATAATCATACACCTAAACCGTGAAAGTGAATTATCACTTTCCACCAAAATGACGGTCAAATTATGAGTCGATGTCTCAATGTTGCTACTGAGCTGCACATAGCATTGGTGGTATAGTGGTGAGCATAGCTGCCTTCCAAGCAGTTGACCCGGGTTCGATTCCCGGCCAATGCAGAGCCTGAGGAATTCATTTGTTTTAGGGGCTGGATGTCATTTCAAGTGTATTACATTTGAATCATTATCCTTGTACTTGGAAGTCAGAATTGCTCCTACATTCTGCAGGTTATCTAAAATAATAAATGTTCTGCGACGTTGAACCAACAAGTGCTTATCAAAATAGATTTGCAGTCCTATCGCCAAAACCATTCAGCCACCTTGTCCTGCGCCCAAGAGGTGATAGTCGGCATTCCGACAAGATCTGCCTGTCTGAGATTGTTCAAGGATCTGCAAAAGGGCTCATCCGGGATTTGAACCCGGGACCTCTCGCACCCTAAGCGAGAATCATACCCCTAGACCAACGAGCCTTATGCAAAAAGTTATTTTTTTGCTTTCTGCAGCAATGACAGTGAAGATATCGATTGACGTGTCCATGGTGCTTGGAACGATTGAACATCATGTGAGTGTTTTGTGCTTTACTTGTGAGCATAACAGTCTTCCAAAATCTTGACCATGCTTCAGTTCAAATCTTCTGTAGTTCATCTGCTGTGTCTTTCACATTCTGTCTTGTTCAGTCGCGACAGCAAAATGATGACGAGTTTTTACAAATTAATAAAGTGCAAAATGAGATCAATTCATTTTTTTAAAAACAAATGAAAAAATAAGACTTCCAAAAGAATGGAACTCATTTATTTTGAGTCAAATGACGCAAAGGTACGTGAATCAAAGTCAATTAATTTTGAAAATACCCATTCAAATAGATCCGTTTTCAACTAGAGAGATTAAGACTCGGCGTATCCGTCTCAATCCTCCACAACTGCTTATGTTACCCCTCCATATCTGCAGTGAAAGATGGTGGACCTAGATCGGTTTTTGTCAAACCATGAGACAATACCTATAATCGGTCTTCTCACAAAAACATCTCTAGCTTCCGAACCGTTTGACCTACAAATTCATATGACCACTCTCTGGAATGAGGAGACCCTCACGAACATGGTGGTATTCTCAATTGTTCTCTACATCCCCCACAAGTGTCAGGAGACTCGTCTGAAGTCACAACCGTCTATGTTGCCAAGTTCTGTTTGTAGAATCCAAAATCTTGGGCTACAAACTAATGTGACCCCACTTGTCGCAATGTTCTCCGTTTTGCCCTACGTTCCCAACAAGTGTCACGGGACTAATCTGAAGGTAACCTGTAGTGATTAAAATGATGGATTTTTCAACCAAGTTATTTTTTTGCTTTCTGCAGCAATGACAGTGAAGATATCGATTGACGTGTCCATGGTGCTTGGAACGATTGAACATCATGTGAGTGTTTTGTGCTTTACTTGTGAGCATAACAGTCTTCCAAAATCTTGACCATGCTTCAGTTCAAATCTTCTGTAGTTCATCTGCTGTGTCTTTCACATTCTGTCTTGTTCAGTCGCGACAGCAAAATGATGACGAGTTTTTACAAATTAATAAAGTGCAAAATGAGATCAATTCATTTTTTTAAAAACAAATGAAAAAATAAGACTTCCAAAAGAATGGAACTCATTTATTTTGAGTCAAATGACGCAAAGGTACGTGAATCAAAGTCAATTAATTTTGAAAATACCCATTCAAATAGATCCGTTTTCAACTAGAGAGATTAAGACTCGGCGTATCCGTCTCAATCCTCCACAACTGCTTATGTTACCCCTCCATATCTGCAGTGAAAGATGGTGGACCTAGATCGGTTTTTGTCAAACCATGAGACAATACCTATAATCGGTCTTCTCACAAAAACATCTCTAGCTTCCGAACCGTTTGACCTACAAATTCATATGACCACTCTCTGGAATGAGGAGACCCTCACGAACATGGTGGTATTCTCAATTTTTCTCTACATCCCCCACAAGTGTCAGGAGACTCGTCTGAAGTCACAACCGTCTATGTTGCCAAGTTCTGTTTGTAGAATCCAAAATCTTGGGCTACAAACTAATGTGACCCCACTTGTCGCAATGTTCTCCGTTTTGCCCTACGTTCCCAACAAGTGTCACGGGACTAATCTGAAGGTAACCTGTAGTGATTAAAATGATGGATTTTTCAACCAAGTTATTTTTTTGCTTTCTGCAGCAATGACAGTGAAGATATCGATTGACGTGTCCATGGTGCTTGGAACGATTGAACATCATGTGAGTGTTTTGTGCTTTACTTGTGAGCATAACAGTCTTCCAAAATCTTGACCATGCTTCAGTTCAAATCTTCTGTAGTTCATCTGCTGTGTCTTTCACATTCTGTCTTGTTCAGTCGCGACAGCAAAATGATGACGAGTTTTTACAAATTAATAAAGTGCAAAATGAGATCAATTCATTTTTTTAAAAACAAATGAAAAAATAAGACTTCCAAAAGAATGGAACTCATTTATTTTGAGTCAAATGACGCAAAGGTACGTGAATCAAAGTCAATTAATTTTGAAAATACCCATTCAAATAGATCCGTTTTCAACTAGAGAGATTAAGACTCGGCGTATCCGTCTCAATCCTCCACAACTGCTTATGTTACCCCTCCATATCTGCAGTGAAAGATGGTGGACCTAGATCGGTTTTTGTCAAACCATGAGACAATACCTATAATCGGTCTTCTCACAAAAACATCTCTAGCTTCCGAACCGTTTGACCTACAAATTCATATGACCACTCTCTGGAATGAGGAGACCCTCACGAACATGGTGGTATTCTCAATTTTTCTCTACATCCCCCACAAGTGTCAGGAGACTCGTCTGAAGTCACAACCGTCTATGTTGCCAAGTTCTGTTTGTAGAATCCAAAATCTTGGGCTACAAACTAATGTGACCCCACTTGTCGCAATGTTCTCCGTTTTGCCCTACGTTCCCAACAAGTGTCACGGGACTAATCTGAAGGTAACCTGTAGTGATTAAAATGATGGATTTTTCAACCAAGTTATTTTTTTGCTTTCTGCAGCAATGACAGTGAAGATATCGATTGACGTGTCCATGGTGCTTGGAACGATTGAACATCATGTGAGTGTTTTGTGCTTTACTTGTGAGCATAACAGTCTTCCAAAATCTTGACCATGCTTCAGTTCAAATCTTCTGTAGTTCATCTGCTGTGTCTTTCACATTCTGTCTTGTTCAGTCGCGACAGCAAAATGATGACGAGTTTTTACAAATTAATAAAGTGCAAAATGAGATCAATTCATTTTTTTAAAAACAAATGAAAAAATAAGACTTCCAAAAGAATGGAACTCATTTATTTTGAGTCAAATGACGCAAAGGTACGTGAATCAAAGTCAATTAATTTTGAAAATACCCATTCAAATAGATCCGTTTTCAACTAGAGAGATTAAGACTCGGCGTATCCGTCTCAATCCTCCACAACTGCTTATGTTACCCCTCCATATCTGCAGTGAAAGATGGTGGACCTAGATCGGTTTTTGTCAAACCATGAGACAATACCTATAATCGGTCTTCTCACAAAAACATCTCTAGCTTCCGAACCGTTTGACCTACAAATTCATATGACCACTCTCTGGAATGAGGAGACCCTCACGAACATGGTGGTATTCTCAATTTTTCTCTACATCCCCCACAAGTGTCAGGAGACTCGTCTGAAGTCACAACCGTCTATGTTGCCAAGTTCTGTTTGTAGAATCCAAAATCTTGGGCTACAAACTAATGTGACCCCACTTGTCGCAATGTTCTCCGTTTTGCCCTACGTTCCCAACAAGTGTCACGGGACTAATCTGAAGGTAACCTGTAGTGATTAAAATGATGGATTTTTCAACCAAGTTATTTTTTTGCTTTCTGCAGCAATGACAGTGAAGATATCGATTGACGTGTCCATGGTGCTTGGAACGATTGAACATCATGTGAGTGTTTTGTGCTTTACTTGTGAGCATAACAGTCTTCCAAAATCTTGACCATGCTTCAGTTCAAATCTTCTGTAGTTCATCTGCTGTGTCTTTCACATTCTGTCTTGTTCAGTCGCGACAGCAAAATGATGACGAGTTTTTACAAATTAATAAAGTGCAAAATGAGATCAATTCATTTTTTTAAAAACAAATGAAAAAATAAGACTTCCAAAAGAATGGAACTCATTTATTTTGAGTCAAATGACGCAAAGGTACGTGAATCAAAGTCAATTAATTTTGAAAATACCCATTCAAATAGATCCGTTTTCAACTAGAGAGATTAAGACTCGGCGTATCCGTCTCAATCCTCCACAACTGCTTATGTTACCCCTCCATATCTGCAGTGAAAGATGGTGGACCTAGATCGGTTTTTGTCAAACCATGAGACAATACCTATAATCGGTCTTCTCACAAAAACATCTCTAGCTTCCGAACCGTTTGACCTACAAATTCATATGACCACTCTCTGGAATGAGGAGACCCTCACGAACATGGTGGTATTCTCAATTTTTCTCTACATCCCCCACAAGTGTCAGGAGACTCGTCTGAAGTCACAACCGTCTATGTTGCCAAGTTCTGTTTGTAGAATCCAAAATCTTGGGCTACAAACTAATGTGACCCCACTTGTCGCAATGTTCTCCGTTTTGCCCTACGTTCCCAACAAGTGTCACGGGACTAATCTGAAGGTAACCTGTAGTGATTAAAATGATGGATTTTTCAACCAAGTTATTTTTTTGCTTTCTGCAGCAATGACAGTGAAGATATCGATTGACGTGTCCATGGTGCTTGGAACGATTGAACATCATGTGAGTGTTTTGTGCTTTACTTGTGAGCATAACAGTCTTCCAAAATCTTGACCATGCTTCAGTTCAAATCTTCTGTAGTTCATCTGCTGTGTCTTTCACATTCTGTCTTGTTCAGTCGCGACAGCAAAATGATGACGAGTTTTTACAAATTAATAAAGTGCAAAATGAGATCAATTCATTTTTTTAAAAACAAATGAAAAAATAAGACTTCCAAAAGAATGGAACTCATTTATTTTGAGTCAAATGACGCAAAGGTACGTGAATCAAAGTCAATTAATTTTGAAAATACCCATTCAAATAGATCCGTTTTCAACTAGAGAGATTAAGACTCGGCGTATCCGTCTCAATCCTCCACAACTGCTTATGTTACCCCTCCATATCTGCAGTGAAAGATGGTGGACCTAGATCGGTTTTTGTCAAACCATGAGACAATACCTATAATCGGTCTTCTCACAAAAACATCTCTAGCTTCCGAACCGTTTGACCTACAAATTCATATGACCACTCTCTGGAATGAGGAGACCCTCACGAACATGGTGGTATTCTCAATTTTTCTCTACATCCCCCACAAGTGTCAGGAGACTCGTCTGAAGTCACAACCGTCTATGTTGCCAAGTTCTGTTTGTAGAATCCAAAATCTTGGGCTACAAACTAATGTGACCCCACTTGTCGCAATGTTCTCCGTTTTGCCCTACGTTCCCAACAAGTGTCACGGGACTAATCTGAAGGTAACCTGTAGTGATTAAAATGATGGATTTTTCAACCAAGTTATTTTTTTGCTTTCTGCAGCAATGACAGTGAAGATATCGATTGACGTGTCCATGGTGCTTGGAACGATTGAACATCATGTGAGTGTTTTGTGCTTTACTTGTGAGCATAACAGTCTTCCAAAATCTTGACCATGCTTCAGTTCAAATCTTCTGTAGTTCATCTGCTGTGTCTTTCACATTCTGTCTTGTTCAGTCGCGACAGCAAAATGATGACGAGTTTTTACAAATTAATAAAGTGCAAAATGAGATCAATTCATTTTTTTAAAAACAAATGAAAAAATAAGACTTCCAAAAGAATGGAACTCATTTATTTTGAGTCAAATGACGCAAAGGTACGTGAATCAAAGTCAATTAATTTTGAAAATACCCATTCAAATAGATCCGTTTTCAACTAGAGAGATTAAGACTCGGCGTATCCGTCTCAATCCTCCACAACTGCTTATGTTACCCCTCCATATCTGCAGTGAAAGATGGTGGACCTAGATCGGTTTTTGTCAAACCATGAGACAATACCTATAATCGGTCTTCTCACAAAAACATCTCTAGCTTCCGAACCGTTTGACCTACAAATTCATATGACCACTCTCTGGAATGAGGAGACCCTCACGAACATGGTGGTATTCTCAATTTTTCTCTACATCCCCCACAAGTGTCAGGAGACTCGTCTGAAGTCACAACCGTCTATGTTGCCAAGTTCTGTTTGTAGAATCCAAAATCTTGGGCTACAAACTAATGTGACCCCACTTGTCGCAATGTTCTCCGTTTTGCCCTACGTTCCCAACAAGTGTCACGGGACTAATCTGAAGGTAACCTGTAGTGATTAAAATGATAGATTTTTCAACCAAGTTATTTTTTTGCTTTCTGCAGCAATGACAGTGAAGATATCGATTGACGTGTCCATGGTGCTTGGAACGATTGAACATCATGTGAGTGTTTTGTGCTTTACTTGTGAGCATAACAGTCTTCCAAAATCTTGACCATGCTTCAGTTCAAATCTTCTGTAGTTCATCTGCTGTGTCTTTCACATTCTGTCTTGTTCAGTCGCGACAGCAAAATGATGACGAGTTTTTACAAATTAATAAAGTGCAAAATGAGATCAATTCATTTTTTTAAAAACAAATGAAAAAATAAGACTTCCAAAAGAATGGAACTCATTTATTTTGAGTCAAATGACGCAAAGGTACGTGAATCAAAGTCAATTAATTTTGAAAATACCCATTCAAATAGATCCGTTTTCAACTAGAGAGATTAAGACTCGGCGTATCCGTCTCAATCCTCCACAACTGCTTATGTTACCCCTCCATATCTGCAGTGAAAGATGGTGGACCTAGATCGGTTTTTGTCAAACCATGAGACAATACCTATAATCGGTCTTCTCACAAAAACATCTCTAGCTTCCGAACCGTTTGACCTACAAATTCATATGACCACTCTCTGGAATGAGGAGACCCTCACGAACATGGTGGTATTCTCAATTTTTCTCTACATCCCCCACAAGTGTCAGGAGACTCGTCTGAAGTCACAACCGTCTATGTTGCCAAGTTCTGTTTGTAGAATCCAAAATCTTGGGCTACAAACTAATGTGACCCCACTTGTCGCAATGTTCTCCGTTTTGCCCTACGTTCCCAACAAGTGTCACGGGACTAATCTGAAGGTAACCTGTAGTGATTAAAATGATAGATTTTTCAACCAAGTTATTTTTTTGCTTTCTGCAGCAATGACAGTGAAGATATCGATTGACGTGTCCATGGTGCTTGGAACGATTGAACATCATGTGAGTGTTTTGTGCTTTACTTGTGAGCATAACAGTCTTCCAAAATCTTGACCATGCTTCAGTTCAAATCTTCTGTAGTTCATCTGCTGTGTCTTTCACATTCTGTCTTGTTCAGTCGCGACAGCAAAATGATGACGAGTTTTTACAAATTAATAAAGTGCAAAATGAGATCAATTCATTTTTTTAAAAACAAATGAAAAAATAAGACTTCCAAAAGAATGGAACTCATTTATTTTGAGTCAAATGACGCAAAGGTACGTGAATCAAAGTCAATTAATTTTGAAAATACCCATTCAAATAGATCCGTTTTCAACTAGAGAGATTAAGACTCGGCGTATCCGTCTCAATCCTCCACAACTGCTTATGTTACCCCTCCATATCTGCAGTGAAAGATGGTGGACCTAGATCGGTTTTTGTCAAACCATGAGACAATACCTATAATCGGTCTTCTCACAAAAACATCTCTAGCTTCCGAACCGTTTGACCTACAAATTCATATGACCACTCTCTGGAATGAGGAGACCCTCACGAACATGGTGGTATTCTCAATTTTTCTCTACATCCCCCACAAGTGTCAGGAGACTCGTCTGAAGTCACAACCGTCTATGTTGCCAAGTTCTGTTTGTAGAATCCAAAATCTTGGGCTACAAACTAATGTGACCCCACTTGTCGCAATGTTCTCCGTTTTGCCCTACGTTCCCAACAAGTGTCACGGGACTAATCTGAAGGTAACCTGTAGTGATTAAAATGATAGATTTTTCAACCAAGTTATTTTTTTGCTTTCTGCAGCAATGACAGTGAAGATATCGATTGACGTGTCCATGGTGCTTGGAACGATTGAACATCATGTGAGTGTTTTGTGCTTTACTTGTGAGCATAACAGTCTTCCAAAATCTTGACCATGCTTCAGTTCAAATCTTCTGTAGTTCATCTGCTGTGTCTTTCACATTCTGTCTTGTTCAGTCGCGACAGCAAAATGATGACGAGTTTTTACAAATTAATAAAGTGCAAAATGAGATCAATTCATTTTTTTAAAAACAAATGAAAAAATAAGACTTCCAAAAGAATGGAACTCATTTATTTTGAGTCAAATGACGCAAAGGTACGTGAATCAAAGTCAATTAATTTTGAAAATACCCATTCAAATAGATCCGTTTTCAACTAGAGAGATTAAGACTCGGCGTATCCGTCTCAATCCTCCACAACTGCTTATGTTACCCCTCCATATCTGCAGTGAAAGATGGTGGACCTAGATCGGTTTTTGTCAAACCATGAGACAATACCTATAATCGGTCTTCTCACAAAAACATCTCTAGCTTCCGAACCGTTTGACCTACAAATTCATATGACCACTCTCTGGAATGAGGAGACCCTCACGAACATGGTGGTATTCTCAATTTTTCTCTACATCCCCCACAAGTGTCAGGAGACTCGTCTGAAGTCACAACCGTCTATGTTGCCAAGTTCTGTTTGTAGAATCCAAAATCTTGGGCTACAAACTAATGTGACCCCACTTGTCGCAATGTTCTCCGTTTTGCCCTACGTTCCCAACAAGTGTCACGGGACTAATCTGAAGGTAACCTGTAGTGATTAAAATGATAGATTTTTCAACCAAGTTATTTTTTTGCTTTCTGCAGCAATGACAGTGAAGATATCGATTGACGTGTCCATGGTGCTTGGAACGATTGAACATCATGTGAGTGTTTTGTGCTTTACTTGTGAGCATAACAGTCTTCCAAAATCTTGACCATGCTTCAGTTCAAATCTTCTGTAGTTCATCTGCTGTGTCTTTCACATTCTGTCTTGTTCAGTCGCGACAGCAAAATGATGACGAGTTTTTACAAATTAATAAAGTGCAAAATGAGATCAATTCATTTTTTTAAAAACAAATGAAAAAATAAGACTTCCAAAAGAATGGAACTCATTTATTTTGAGTCAAATGACGCAAAGGTACGTGAATCAAAGTCAATTAATTTTGAAAATACCCATTCAAATAGATCCGTTTTCAACTAGAGAGATTAAGACTCGGCGTATCCGTCTCAATCCTCCACAACTGCTTATGTTACCCCTCCATATCTGCAGTGAAAGATGGTGGACCTAGATCGGTTTTTGTCAAACCATGAGACAATACCTATAATCGGTCTTCTCACAAAAACATCTCTAGCTTCCGAACCGTTTGACCTACAAATTCATATGACCACTCTCTGGAATGAGGAGACCCTCACGAACATGGTGGTATTCTCAATTTTTCTCTACATCCCCCACAAGTGTCAGGAGACTCGTCTGAAGTCACAACCGTCTATGTTGCCAAGTTCTGTTTGTAGAATCCAAAATCTTGGGCTACAAACTAATGTGACCCCACTTGTCGCAATGTTCTCCGTTTTGCCCTACGTTCCCAACAAGTGTCACGGGACTAATCTGAAGGTAACCTGTAGTGATTAAAATGATAGATTTTTCAACCAAGTTATTTTTTTGCTTTCTGCAGCAATGACAGTGAAGATATCGATTGACGTGTCCATGGTGCTTGGAACGATTGAACATCATGTGAGTGTTTTGTGCTTTACTTGTGAGCATAACAGTCTTCCAAAATCTTGACCATGCTTCAGTTCAAATCTTCTGTAGTTCATCTGCTGTGTCTTTCACATTCTGTCTTGTTCAGTCGCGACAGCAAAATGATGACGAGTTTTTACAAATTAATAAAGTGCAAAATGAGATCAATTCATTTTTTTAAAAACAAATGAAAAAATAAGACTTCCAAAAGAATGGAACTCATTTATTTTGAGTCAAATGACGCAAAGGTACGTGAATCAAAGTCAATTAATTTTGAAAATACCCATTCAAATAGATCCGTTTTCAACTAGAGAGATTAAGACTCGGCGTATCCGTCTCAATCCTCCACAACTGCTTATGTTACCCCTCCATATCTGCAGTGAAAGATGGTGGACCTAGATCGGTTTTTGTCAAACCATGAGACAATACCTATAATCGGTCTTCTCACAAAAACATCTCTAGCTTCCGAACCGTTTGACCTACAAATTCATATGACCACTCTCTGGAATGAGGAGACCCTCACGAACATGGTGGTATTCTCAATTTTTCTCTACATCCCCCACAAGTGTCAGGAGACTCGTCTGAAGTCACAACCGTCTATGTTGCCAAGTTCTGTTTGTAGAATCCAAAATCTTGGGCTACAAACTAATGTGACCCCACTTGTCGCAATGTTCTCCGTTTTGCCCTACGTTCCCAACAAGTGTCACGGGACTAATCTGAAGGTAACCTGTAGTGATTAAAATGATAGATTTTTCAACCAAGTTATTTTTTTGCTTTCTGCAGCAATGACAGTGAAGATATCGATTGACGTGTCCATGGTGCTTGGAACGATTGAACATCATGTGAGTGTTTTGTGCTTTACTTGTGAGCATAACAGTCTTCCAAAATCTTGACCATGCTTCAGTTCAAATCTTCTGTAGTTCATCTGCTGTGTCTTTCACATTCTGTCTTGTTCAGTCGCGACAGCAAAATGATGACGAGTTTTTACAAATTAATAAAGTGCAAAATGAGATCAATTCATTTTTTTAAAAACAAATGAAAAAATAAGACTTCCAAAAGAATGGAACTCATTTATTTTGAGTCAAATGACGCAAAGGTACGTGAATCAAAGTCAATTAATTTTGAAAATACCCATTCAAATAGATCCGTTTTCAACTAGAGAGATTAAGACTCGGCGTATCCGTCTCAATCCTCCACAACTGCTTATGTTACCCCTCCATATCTGCAGTGAAAGATGGTGGACCTAGATCGGTTTTTGTCAAACCATGAGACAATACCTATAATCGGTCTTCTCACAAAAACATCTCTAGCTTCCGAACCGTTTGACCTACAAATTCATATGACCACTCTCTGGAATGAGGAGACCCTCACGAACATGGTGGTATTCTCAATTTTTCTCTACATCCCCCACAAGTGTCAGGAGACTCGTCTGAAGTCACAACCGTCTATGTTGCCAAGTTCTGTTTGTAGAATCCAAAATCTTGGGCTACAAACTAATGTGACCCCACTTGTCGCAATGTTCTCCGTTTTGCCCTACGTTCCCAACAAGTGTCACGGGACTAATCTGAAGGTAACCTGTAGTGATTAAAATGATAGATTTTTCAACCAAGTTATTTTTTTGCTTTCTGCAGCAATGACAGTGAAGATATCGATTGACGTGTCCATGGTGCTTGGAACGATTGAACATCATGTGAGTGTTTTGTGCTTTACTTGTGAGCATAACAGTCTTCCAAAATCTTGACCATGCTTCAGTTCAAATCTTCTGTAGTTCATCTGCTGTGTCTTTCACATTCTGTCTTGTTCAGTCGCGACAGCAAAATGATGACGAGTTTTTACAAATTAATAAAGTGCAAAATGAGATCAATTCATTTTTTTAAAAACAAATGAAAAAATAAGACTTCCAAAAGAATGGAACTCATTTATTTTGAGTCAAATGACGCAAAGGTACGTGAATCAAAGTCAATTAATTTTGAAAATACCCATTCAAATAGATCCGTTTTCAACTAGAGAGATTAAGACTCGGCGTATCCGTCTCAATCCTCCACAACTGCTTATGTTACCCCTCCATATCTGCAGTGAAAGATGGTGGACCTAGATCGGTTTTTGTCAAACCATGAGACAATACCTATAATCGGTCTTCTCACAAAAACATCTCTAGCTTCCGAACCGTTTGACCTACAAATTCATATGACCACTCTCTGGAATGAGGAGACCCTCACGAACATGGTGGTATTCTCAATTTTTCTCTACATCCCCCACAAGTGTCAGGAGACTCGTCTGAAGTCACAACCGTCTATGTTGCCAAGTTCTGTTTGTAGAATCCAAAATCTTGGGCTACAAACTAATGTGACCCCACTTGTCGCAATGTTCTCCGTTTTGCCCTACGTTCCCAACAAGTGTCACGGGACTAATCTGAAGGTAACCTGTAGTGATTAAAATGATAGATTTTTCAACCAAGTTATTTTTTTGCTTTCTGCAGCAATGACAGTGAAGATATCGATTGACGTGTCCATGGTGCTTGGAACGATTGAACATCATGTGAGTGTTTTGTGCTTTACTTGTGAGCATAACAGTCTTCCAAAATCTTGACCATGCTTCAGTTCAAATCTTCTGTAGTTCATCTGCTGTGTCTTTCACATTCTGTCTTGTTCAGTCGCGACAGCAAAATGATGACGAGTTTTTACAAATTAATAAAGTGCAAAATGAGATCAATTCATTTTTTTAAAAACAAATGAAAAAATAAGACTTCCAAAAGAATGGAACTCATTTATTTTGAGTCAAATGACGCAAAGGTACGTGAATCAAAGTCAATTAATTTTGAAAATACCCATTCAAATAGATCCGTTTTCAACTAGAGAGATTAAGACTCGGCGTATCCGTCTCAATCCTCCACAACTGCTTATGTTACCCCTCCATATCTGCAGTGAAAGATGGTGGACCTAGATCGGTTTTTGTCAAACCATGAGACAATACCTATAATCGGTCTTCTCACAAAAACATCTCTAGCTTCCGAACCGTTTGACCTACAAATTCATATGACCACTCTCTGGAATGAGGAGACCCTCACGAACATGGTGGTATTCTCAATTTTTCTCTACATCCCCCACAAGTGTCAGGAGACTCGTCTGAAGTCACAACCGTCTATGTTGCCAAGTTCTGTTTGTAGAATCCAAAATCTTGGGCTACAAACTAATGTGACCCCACTTGTCGCAATGTTCTCCGTTTTGCCCTACGTTCCCAACAAGTGTCACGGGACTAATCTGAAGGTAACCTGTAGTGATTAAAATGATAGATTTTTCAACCAAGTTATTTTTTTGCTTTCTGCAGCAATGACAGTGAAGATATCGATTGACGTGTCCATGGTGCTTGGAACGATTGAACATCATGTGAGTGTTTTGTGCTTTACTTGTGAGCATAACAGTCTTCCAAAATCTTGACCATGCTTCAGTTCAAATCTTCTGTAGTTCATCTGCTGTGTCTTTCACATTCTGTCTTGTTCAGTCGCGACAGCAAAATGATGACGAGTTTTTACAAATTAATAAAGTGCAAAATGAGATCAATTCATTTTTTTAAAAACAAATGAAAAAATAAGACTTCCAAAAGAATGGAACTCATTTATTTTGAGTCAAATGACGCAAAGGTACGTGAATCAAAGTCAATTAATTTTGAAAATACCCATTCAAATAGATCCGTTTTCAACTAGAGAGATTAAGACTCGGCGTATCCGTCTCAATCCTCCACAACTGCTTATGTTACCCCTCCATATCTGCAGTGAAAGATGGTGGACCTAGATCGGTTTTTGTCAAACCATGAGACAATACCTATAATCGGTCTTCTCACAAAAACATCTCTAGCTTCCGAACCGTTTGACCTACAAATTCATATGACCACTCTCTGGAATGAGGAGACCCTCACGAACATGGTGGTATTCTCAATTTTTCTCTACATCCCCCACAAGTGTCAGGAGACTCGTCTGAAGTCACAACCGTCTATGTTGCCAAGTTCTGTTTGTAGAATCCAAAATCTTGGGCTACAAACTAATGTGACCCCACTTGTCGCAATGTTCTCCGTTTTGCCCTACGTTCCCAACAAGTGTCACGGGACTAATCTGAAGGTAACCTGTAGTGATTAAAATGATAGATTTTTCAACCAAGTTATTTTTTTGCTTTCTGCAGCAATGACAGTGAAGATATCGATTGACGTGTCCATGGTGCTTGGAACGATTGAACATCATGTGAGTGTTTTGTGCTTTACTTGTGAGCATAACAGTCTTCCAAAATCTTGACCATGCTTCAGTTCAAATCTTCTGTAGTTCATCTGCTGTGTCTTTCACATTCTGTCTTGTTCAGTCGCGACAGCAAAATGATGACGAGTTTTTACAAATTAATAAAGTGCAAAATGAGATCAATTCATTTTTTTAAAAACAAATGAAAAAATAAGACTTCCAAAAGAATGGAACTCATTTATTTTGAGTCAAATGACGCAAAGGTACGTGAATCAAAGTCAATTAATTTTGAAAATACCCATTCAAATAGATCCGTTTTCAACTAGAGAGATTAAGACTCGGCGTATCCGTCTCAATCCTCCACAACTGCTTATGTTACCCCTCCATATCTGCAGTGAAAGATGGTGGACCTAGATCGGTTTTTGTCAAACCATGAGACAATACCTATAATCGGTCTTCTCACAAAAACATCTCTAGCTTCCGAACCGTTTGACCTACAAATTCATATGACCACTCTCTGGAATGAGGAGACCCTCACGAACATGGTGGTATTCTCAATTTTTCTCTACATCCCCCACAAGTGTCAGGAGACTCGTCTGAAGTCACAACCGTCTATGTTGCCAAGTTCTGTTTGTAGAATCCAAAATCTTGGGCTACAAACTAATGTGACCCCACTTGTCGCAATGTTCTCCGTTTTGCCCTACGTTCCCAACAAGTGTCACGGGACTAATCTGAAGGTAACCTGTAGTGATTAAAATGATAGATTTTTCAACCAAGTTATTTTTTTGCTTTCTGCAGCAATGACAGTGAAGATATCGATTGACGTGTCCATGGTGCTTGGAACGATTGAACATCATGTGAGTGTTTTGTGCTTTACTTGTGAGCATAACAGTCTTCCAAAATCTTGACCATGCTTCAGTTCAAATCTTCTGTAGTTCATCTGCTGTGTCTTTCACATTCTGTCTTGTTCAGTCGCGACAGCAAAATGATGACGAGTTTTTACAAATTAATAAAGTGCAAAATGAGATCAATTCATTTTTTTAAAAACAAATGAAAAAATAAGACTTCCAAAAGAATGGAACTCATTTATTTTGAGTCAAATGACGCAAAGGTACGTGAATCAAAGTCAATTAATTTTGAAAATACCCATTCAAATAGATCCGTTTTCAACTAGAGAGATTAAGACTCGGCGTATCCGTCTCAATCCTCCACAACTGCTTATGTTACCCCTCCATATCTGCAGTGAAAGATGGTGGACCTAGATCGGTTTTTGTCAAACCATGAGACAATACCTATAATCGGTCTTCTCACAAAAACATCTCTAGCTTCCGAACCGTTTGACCTACAAATTCATATGACCACTCTCTGGAATGAGGAGACCCTCACGAACATGGTGGTATTCTCAATTTTTCTCTACATCCCCCACAAGTGTCAGGAGACTCGTCTGAAGTCACAACCGTCTATGTTGCCAAGTTCTGTTTGTAGAATCCAAAATCTTGGGCTACAAACTAATGTGACCCCACTTGTCGCAATGTTCTCCGTTTTGCCCTACGTTCCCAACAAGTGTCACGGGACTAATCTGAAGGTAACCTGTAGTGATTAAAATGATAGATTTTTCAACCAAGTTATTTTTTTGCTTTCTGCAGCAATGACAGTGAAGATATCGATTGACGTGTCCATGGTGCTTGGAACGATTGAACATCATGTGAGTGTTTTGTGCTTTACTTGTGAGCATAACAGTCTTCCAAAATCTTGACCATGCTTCAGTTCAAATCTTCTGTAGTTCATCTGCTGTGTCTTTCACATTCTGTCTTGTTCAGTCGCGACAGCAAAATGATGACGAGTTTTTACAAATTAATAAAGTGCAAAATGAGATCAATTCATTTTTTTAAAAACAAATGAAAAAATAAGACTTCCAAAAGAATGGAACTCATTTATTTTGAGTCAAATGACGCAAAGGTACGTGAATCAAAGTCAATTAATTTTGAAAATACCCATTCAAATAGATCCGTTTTCAACTAGAGAGATTAAGACTCGGCGTATCCGTCTCAATCCTCCACAACTGCTTATGTTACCCCTCCATATCTGCAGTGAAAGATGGTGGACCTAGATCGGTTTTTGTCAAACCATGAGACAATACCTATAATCGGTCTTCTCACAAAAACATCTCTAGCTTCCGAACCGTTTGACCTACAAATTCATATGACCACTCTCTGGAATGAGGAGACCCTCACGAACATGGTGGTATTCTCAATTTTTCTCTACATCCCCCACAAGTGTCAGGAGACTCGTCTGAAGTCACAACCGTCTATGTTGCCAAGTTCTGTTTGTAGAATCCAAAATCTTGGGCTACAAACTAATGTGACCCCACTTGTCGCAATGTTCTCCGTTTTGCCCTACGTTCCCAACAAGTGTCACGGGACTAATCTGAAGGTAACCTGTAGTGATTAAAATGATAGATTTTTCAACCAAGTTATTTTTTTGCTTTCTGCAGCAATGACAGTGAAGATATCGATTGACGTGTCCATGGTGCTTGGAACGATTGAACATCATGTGAGTGTTTTGTGCTTTACTTGTGAGCATAACAGTCTTCCAAAATCTTGACCATGCTTCAGTTCAAATCTTCTGTAGTTCATCTGCTGTGTCTTTCACATTCTGTCTTGTTCAGTCGCGACAGCAAAATGATGACGAGTTTTTACAAATTAATAAAGTGCAAAATGAGATCAATTCATTTTTTTAAAAACAAATGAAAAAATAAGACTTCCAAAAGAATGGAACTCATTTATTTTGAGTCAAATGACGCAAAGGTACGTGAATCAAAGTCAATTAATTTTGAAAATACCCATTCAAATAGATCCGTTTTCAACTAGAGAGATTAAGACTCGGCGTATCCGTCTCAATCCTCCACAACTGCTTATGTTACCCCTCCATATCTGCAGTGAAAGATGGTGGACCTAGATCGGTTTTTGTCAAACCATGAGACAATACCTATAATCGGTCTTCTCACAAAAACATCTCTAGCTTCCGAACCGTTTGACCTACAAATTCATATGACCACTCTCTGGAATGAGGAGACCCTCACGAACATGGTGGTATTCTCAATTTTTCTCTACATCCCCCACAAGTGTCAGGAGACTCGTCTGAAGTCACAACCGTCTATGTTGCCAAGTTCTGTTTGTAGAATCCAAAATCTTGGGCTACAAACTAATGTGACCCCACTTGTCGCAATGTTCTCCGTTTTGCCCTACGTTCCCAACAAGTGTCACGGGACTAATCTGAAGGTAACCTGTAGTGATTAAAATGATAGATTTTTCAACCAAGTTATTTTTTTGCTTTCTGCAGCAATGACAGTGAAGATATCGATTGACGTGTCCATGGTGCTTGGAACGATTGAACATCATGTGAGTGTTTTGTGCTTTACTTGTGAGCATAACAGTCTTCCAAAATCTTGACCATGCTTCAGTTCAAATCTTCTGTAGTTCATCTGCTGTGTCTTTCACATTCTGTCTTGTTCAGTCGCGACAGCAAAATGATGACGAGTTTTTACAAATTAATAAAGTGCAAAATGAGATCAATTCATTTTTTTAAAAACAAATGAAAAAATAAGACTTCCAAAAGAATGGAACTCATTTATTTTGAGTCAAATGACGCAAAGGTACGTGAATCAAAGTCAATTAATTTTGAAAATACCCATTCAAATAGATCCGTTTTCAACTAGAGAGATTAAGACTCGGCGTATCCGTCTCAATCCTCCACAACTGCTTATGTTACCCCTCCATATCTGCAGTGAAAGATGGTGGACCTAGATCGGTTTTTGTCAAACCATGAGACAATACCTATAATCGGTCTTCTCACAAAAACATCTCTAGCTTCCGAACCGTTTGACCTACAAATTCATATGACCACTCTCTGGAATGAGGAGACCCTCACGAACATGGTGGTATTCTCAATTTTTCTCTACATCCCCCACAAGTGTCAGGAGACTCGTCTGAAGTCACAACCGTCTATGTTGCCAAGTTCTGTTTGTAGAATCCAAAATCTTGGGCTACAAACTAATGTGACCCCACTTGTCGCAATGTTCTCCGTTTTGCCCTACGTTCCCAACAAGTGTCACGGGACTAATCTGAAGGTAACCTGTAGTGATTAAAATGATAGATTTTTCAACCAAGTTATTTTTTTGCTTTCTGCAGCAATGACAGTGAAGATATCGATTGACGTGTCCATGGTGCTTGGAACGATTGAACATCATGTGAGTGTTTTGTGCTTTACTTGTGAGCATAACAGTCTTCCAAAATCTTGACCATGCTTCAGTTCAAATCTTCTGTAGTTCATCTGCTGTGTCTTTCACATTCTGTCTTGTTCAGTCGCGACAGCAAAATGATGACGAGTTTTTACAAATTAATAAAGTGCAAAATGAGATCAATTCATTTTTTTAAAAACAAATGAAAAAATAAGACTTCCAAAAGAATGGAACTCATTTATTTTGAGTCAAATGACGCAAAGGTACGTGAATCAAAGTCAATTAATTTTGAAAATACCCATTCAAATAGATCCGTTTTCAACTAGAGAGATTAAGACTCGGCGTATCCGTCTCAATCCTCCACAACTGCTTATGTTACCCCTCCATATCTGCAGTGAAAGATGGTGGACCTAGATCGGTTTTTGTCAAACCATGAGACAATACCTATAATCGGTCTTCTCACAAAAACATCTCTAGCTTCCGAACCGTTTGACCTACAAATTCATATGACCACTCTCTGGAATGAGGAGACCCTCACGAACATGGTGGTATTCTCAATTTTTCTCTACATCCCCCACAAGTGTCAGGAGACTCGTCTGAAGTCACAACCGTCTATGTTGCCAAGTTCTGTTTGTAGAATCCAAAATCTTGGGCTACAAACTAATGTGACCCCACTTGTCGCAATGTTCTCCGTTTTGCCCTACGTTCCCAACAAGTGTCACGGGACTAATCTGAAGGTAACCTGTAGTGATTAAAATGATAGATTTTTCAACCAAGTTATTTTTTTGCTTTCTGCAGCAATGACAGTGAAGATATCGATTGACGTGTCCATGGTGCTTGGAACGATTGAACATCATGTGAGTGTTTTGTGCTTTACTTGTGAGCATAACAGTCTTCCAAAATCTTGACCATGCTTCAGTTCAAATCTTCTGTAGTTCATCTGCTGTGTCTTTCACATTCTGTCTTGTTCAGTCGCGACAGCAAAATGATGACGAGTTTTTACAAATTAATAAAGTGCAAAATGAGATCAATTCATTTTTTTAAAAACAAATGAAAAAATAAGACTTCCAAAAGAATGGAACTCATTTATTTTGAGTCAAATGACGCAAAGGTACGTGAATCAAAGTCAATTAATTTTGAAAATACCCATTCAAATAGATCCGTTTTCAACTAGAGAGATTAAGACTCGGCGTATCCGTCTCAATCCTCCACAACTGCTTATGTTACCCCTCCATATCTGCAGTGAAAGATGGTGGACCTAGATCGGTTTTTGTCAAACCATGAGACAATACCTATAATCGGTCTTCTCACAAAAACATCTCTAGCTTCCGAACCGTTTGACCTACAAATTCATATGACCACTCTCTGGAATGAGGAGACCCTCACGAACATGGTGGTATTCTCAATTTTTCTCTACATCCCCCACAAGTGTCAGGAGACTCGTCTGAAGTCACAACCGTCTATGTTGCCAAGTTCTGTTTGTAGAATCCAAAATCTTGGGCTACAAACTAATGTGACCCCACTTGTCGCAATGTTCTCCGTTTTGCCCTACGTTCCCAACAAGTGTCACGGGACTAATCTGAAGGTAACCTGTAGTGATTAAAATGATAGATTTTTCAACCAGGGACCTCTCGCAACCTAAGCCATAATCATACACCTAAACCGTGAAAGTGAATTATCTCTTTCCACCAAAATGACGGTCAAATTATGAGTCGATGTCTCAATGTTGCTACTGAGCTGCACATAGCATTGGTGGTATAGTGGTGAGCATAGCTGCCTTCCAAGCAGTTGACCCGGGTTCGATTCCCGGCCAATGCAGAGCCTGAGGAATTCATTTGTTTTAGGGGCTGGATGTCATTTCAAGTGTATTACATTTGAATCCTTGTACTTGGAAGTCAGAATTGCTCCTACATTCTGCAGGTTATCTAAAATAATAAATGTTGTGCGACGTTGAACCAACAAGTGCTTATCAAAATAGATTTGCAGTCCTATCGTCAAAACCATTCAGCCACCTTGTCCTGCGCCCAAGAGGTGATAGTCGGCGTTCCGACAAGATCTGCCTGTCTGAGATTGTTCAAGGATCTGCAAAAGGGCTCATCCGGGATTTGAACCCGGGACCTCTCGCACCCTAAGCGAGAATCATACCCCTAGACCAACGAGCCTTATACCAAAAGTTATTTTTTTGCTTTCTGCAGCAATGACAGTGAAGATATCGATTGACGTGTCCATGGTGCTTGGAACGATTGAACATCATGTGAGTGTTTTGTGCTTTACTTGTGAGCATAACAGTCTTCCAAAATCTTGACCATGTTTCAGTTCAAATCTTCTGTAGTTCATCTGCTGTGTCTTTCACATTCTGTCTTGTTCAGTCGCGACAGCAAAATGATGACGAGTTTTTACAAATTAATAAAGTGCAAAATGAGATCAATTCATTTTTTTAAAAACAAATGAAAAAATAAGACTTCCAAAAGAATGGAACTCATTTATTTTGAGTCAAATGACGCAAAGGTACGTGAATCAAAGTCAATTAATTTTGAAAATACCCATTCAAATAGATCCGTTTTCAACTAGAGAGATTAAGACTCGGCGTATCCGTCTCAATCCTCCACAACTGCTTATGTTACCCCTCCATATCTGCAGTGAAAGATGGTGGACCTAGATCGGTTTTTGTCAAACCATGAGACAATACCTATAATCGGTCTTCTCACAAAAACATCTCTAGCTTCCGAACCGTTTGACCTACAAATTCATATGACCACTCTCTGGAATGAGGAGACCCTCACGAACATGGTGGTATTCTCAATTTTTCTCTACATCCCCCACAAGTGTCAGGAGACTCGTCTGAAGTCACAACCGTCTATGTTGCCAAGTTCTGTTTGTAGAATCCAAAATCTTGGGCTACAAACTAATGTGACCCCACTTGTCGCAATGTTCTCCGTTTTGCCCTACGTTCCCAACAAGTGTCACGGGACTAATCTGAAGGTAACCTGTAGTGATTAAAATGATAGATTTTTCAACCAGGGACCTCTCGCAACCTAAGCCATAATCATACACCTAAACCGTGAAAGTGAATTATCTCTTTCCACCAAAATGACGGTCAAATTATGAGTCGATGTCTCAATGTTGCTACTGAGCTGCACATAGCATTGGTGGTATAGTGGTGAGCATAGCTGCCTTCCAAGCAGTTGACCCGGGTTCGATTCCCGGCCAATGCAGAGCCTGAGGAATTCATTTGTTTTAGGGGCTGGATGTCATTTCAAGTGTATTACATTTGAATCCTTGTACTTGGAAGTCAGAATTGCTCCTACATTCTGCAGGTTATCTAAAATAATAAATGTTGTGCGACGTTGAACCAACAAGTGCTTATCAAAATAGATTTGCAGTCCTATCGTCAAAACCATTCAGCCACCTTGTCCTGCGCCCAAGAGGTGATAGTCGGCGTTCCGACAAGATCTGCCTGTCTGAGATTGTTCAAGGATCTGCAAAAGGGCTCATCCGGGATTTGAACCCGGGACCTCTCGCACCCTAAGCGAGAATCATACCCCTAGACCAACGAGCCTTATACCAAAAGTTATTTTTTTGCTTTCTGCAGCAATGACAGTGAAGATATCGATTGACGTGTCCATGGTGCTTGGAACGATTGAACATCATGTGAGTGTTTTGTGCTTTACTTGTGAGCATAACAGTCTTCCAAAATCTTGACCATGTTTCAGTTCAAATCTTCTGTAGTTCATCTGCTGTGTCTTTCACATTCTGTCTTGTTCAGTCGCGACAGCAAAATGATGACGAGTTTTTACAAATTAATAAAGTGCAAAATGAGATCAATTCATTTTTTTTAAAACAAATGAAAAAATAAGACTTCCAAAAGAATGGAACTCATTTATTTTGAGTCAAATGACGCAAAGGTACGTGAATCAAAGTCAATTAATTTTGAAAATACCCATTCAAATAGATCCGTTTTCAACTAGAGAGATTAAGACTCGGCGTATCCGTCTCAATCCTCCACAACTGCTTATGTTACCCCTCCATATCTGCAGTGAAAGATGGTGGACCTAGATCGGTTTTTGTCAAACCATGAGACAATACCTATAATCGGTCTTCTCACAAAAACATCTCTAGCTTCCGAACCGTTTGACCTACAAATTCATATGACCACTCTCTGGAATGAGGAGACCCTCACGAACATGGTGGTATTCTCAATTTTTCTCTACATCCCCCACAAGTGTCAGGAGACTCGTCTGAAGTCACAACCGTCTATGTTGCCAAGTTCTGTTTGTAGAATCCAAAATCTTGGGCTACAAACTAATGTGACCCCACTTGTCGCAATGTTCTCCGTTTTGCCCTACGTTCCCAACAAGTGTCACGGGACTAATCTGAAGGTAACCTGTAGTGATTAAAATGATAGATTTTTCAACCAGGGACCTCTCGCAACCTAAGCCATAATCATACACCTAAACCGTGAAAGTGAATTATCTCTTTCCACCAAAATGACGGTCAAATTATGAGTCGATGTCTCAATGTTGCTACTGAGCTGCACATAGCATTGGTGGTATAGTGGTGAGCATAGCTGCCTTCCAAGCAGTTGACCCGGGTTCGATTCCCGGCCAATGCAGAGCCTGAGGAATTCATTTGTTTTAGGGGCTGGATGTCATTTCAAGTGTATTACATTTGAATCCTTGTACTTGGAAGTCAGAATTGCTCCTACATTCTGCAGGTTATCTAAAATAATAAATGTTGTGCGACGTTGAACCAACAAGTGCTTATCAAAATAGATTTGCAGTCCTATCGTCAAAACCATTCAGCCACCTTGTCCTGCGCCCAAGAGGTGATAGTCGGCGTTCCGACAAGATCTGCCTGTCTGAGATTGTTCAAGGATCTGCAAAAGGGCTCATCCGGGATTTGAACCCGGGACCTCTCGCACCCTAAGCGAGAATCATACCCCTAGACCAACGAGCCTTATACCAAAAGTTATTTTTTTGCTTTCTGCAGCAATGACAGTGAAGATATCGATTGACGTGTCCATGGTGCTTGGAACGATTGAACATCATGTGAGTGTTTTGTGCTTTACTTGTGAGCATAACAGTCTTCCAAAATCTTGACCATGTTTCAGTTCAAATCTTCTGTAGTTCATCTGCTGTGTCTTTCACATTCTGTCTTGTTCAGTCGCGACAGCAAAATGATGACGAGTTTTTACAAATTAATAAAGTGCAAAATGAGATCAATTCATTTTTTTTAAAACAAATGAAAAAATAAGACTTCCAAAAGAATGGAACTCATTTATTTTGAGTCAAATGACGCAAAGGTACGTGAATCAAAGTCAATTAATTTTGAAAATACCCATTCAAATAGATCCGTTTTCAACTAGAGAGATTAAGACTCGGCGTATCCGTCTCAATCCTCCACAACTGCTTATGTTACCCCTCCATATCTGCAGTGAAAGATGGTGGACCTAGATCGGTTTTTGTCAAACCATGAGACAATACCTATAATCGGTCTTCTCACAAAAACATCTCTAGCTTCCGAACCGTTTGACCTACAAATTCATATGACCACTCTCTGGAATGAGGAGACCCTCACGAACATGGTGGTATTCTCAATTTTTCTCTACATCCCCCACAAGTGTCAGGAGACTCGTCTGAAGTCACAACCGTCTATGTTGCCAAGTTCTGTTTGTAGAATCCAAAATCTTGGGCTACAAACTAATGTGACCCCACTTGTCGCAATGTTCTCCGTTTTGCCCTACGTTCCCAACAAGTGTCACGGGACTAATCTGAAGGTAACCTGTAGTGATTAAAATGATAGATTTTTCAACCAGGGACCTCTCGCAACCTAAGCCATAATCATACACCTAAACCGTGAAAGTGAATTATCTCTTTCCACCAAAATGACGGTCAAATTATGAGTCGATGTCTCAATGTTGCTACTGAGCTGCACATAGCATTGGTGGTATAGTGGTGAGCATAGCTGCCTTCCAAGCAGTTGACCCGGGTTCGATTCCCGGCCAATGCAGAGCCTGAGGAATTCATTTGTTTTAGGGGCTGGATGTCATTTCAAGTGTATTACATTTGAATCCTTGTACTTGGAAGTCAGAATTGCTCCTACATTCTGCAGGTTATCTAAAATAATAAATGTTGTGCGACGTTGAACCAACAAGTGCTTATCAAAATAGATTTGCAGTCCTATCGTCAAAACCATTCAGCCACCTTGTCCTGCGCCCAAGAGGTGATAGTCGGCGTTCCGACAAGATCTGCCTGTCTGAGATTGTTCAAGGATCTGCAAAAGGGCTCATCCGGGATTTGAACCCGGGACCTCTCGCACCCTAAGCGAGAATCATACCCCTAGACCAACGAGCCTTATACCAAAAGTTATTTTTTTGCTTTCTGCAGCAATGACAGTGAAGATATCGATTGACGTGTCCATGGTGCTTGGAACGATTGAACATCATGTGAGTGTTTTGTGCTTTACTTGTGAGCATAACAGTCTTCCAAAATCTTGACCATGTTTCAGTTCAAATCTTCTGTAGTTCATCTGCTGTGTCTTTCACATTCTGTCTTGTTCAGTCGCGACAGCAAAATGATGACGAGTTTTTACAAATTAATAAAGTGCAAAATGAGATCAATTCATTTTTTTTAAAACAAATGAAAAAATAAGACTTCCAAAAGAATGGAACTCATTTATTTTGAGTCAAATGACGCAAAGGTACGTGAATCAAAGTCAATTAATTTTGAAAATACCCATTCAAATAGATCCGTTTTCAACTAGAGAGATTAAGACTCGGCGTATCCGTCTCAATCCTCCACAACTGCTTATGTTACCCCTCCATATCTGCAGTGAAAGATGGTGGACCTAGATCGGTTTTTGTCAAACCATGAGACAATACCTATAATCGGTCTTCTCACAAAAACATCTCTAGCTTCCGAACCGTTTGACCTACAAATTCATATGACCACTCTCTGGAATGAGGAGACCCTCACGAACATGGTGGTATTCTCAATTTTTCTCTACATCCCCCACAAGTGTCAGGAGACTCGTCTGAAGTCACAACCGTCTATGTTGCCAAGTTCTGTTTGTAGAATCCAAAATCTTGGGCTACAAACTAATGTGACCCCACTTGTCGCAATGTTCTCCGTTTTGCCCTACGTTCCCAACAAGTGTCACGGGACTAATCTGAAGGTAACCTGTAGTGATTAAAATGATAGATTTTTCAACCAGGGACCTCTCGCAACCTAAGCCATAATCATACACCTAAACCGTGAAAGTGAATTATCTCTTTCCACCAAAATGACGGTCAAATTATGAGTCGATGTCTCAATGTTGCTACTGAGCTGCACATAGCATTGGTGGTATAGTGGTGAGCATAGCTGCCTTCCAAGCAGTTGACCCGGGTTCGATTCCCGGCCAATGCAGAGCCTGAGGAATTCATTTGTTTTAGGGGCTGGATGTCATTTCAAGTGTATTACATTTGAATCCTTGTACTTGGAAGTCAGAATTGCTCCTACATTCTGCAGGTTATCTAAAATAATAAATGTTGTGCGACGTTGAACCAACAAGTGCTTATCAAAATAGATTTGCAGTCCTATCGTCAAAACCATTCAGCCACCTTGTCCTGCGCCCAAGAGGTGATAGTCGGCGTTCCGACAAGATCTGCCTGTCTGAGATTGTTCAAGGATCTGCAAAAGGGCTCATCCGGGATTTGAACCCGGGACCTCTCGCACCCTAAGCGAGAATCATACCCCTAGACCAACGAGCCTTATACCAAAAGTTATTTTTTTGCTTTCTGCAGCAATGACAGTGAAGATATCGATTGACGTGTCCATGGTGCTTGGAACGATTGAACATCATGTGAGTGTTTTGTGCTTTACTTGTGAGCATAACAGTCTTCCAAAATCTTGACCATGTTTCAGTTCAAATCTTCTGTAGTTCATCTGCTGTGTCTTTCACATTCTGTCTTGTTCAGTCGCGACAGCAAAATGATGACGAGTTTTTACAAATTAATAAAGTGCAAAATGAGATCAATTCATTTTTTTTAAAACAAATGAAAAAATAAGACTTCCAAAAGAATGGAACTCATTTATTTTGAGTCAAATGACGCAAAGGTACGTGAATCAAAGTCAATTAATTTTGAAAATACCCATTCAAATAGATCCGTTTTCAACTAGAGAGATTAAGACTCGGCGTATCCGTCTCAATCCTCCACAACTGCTTATGTTACCCCTCCATATCTGCAGTGAAAGATGGTGGACCTAGATCGGTTTTTGTCAAACCATGAGACAATACCTATAATCGGTCTTCTCACAAAAACATCTCTAGCTTCCGAACCGTTTGACCTACAAATTCATATGACCACTCTCTGGAATGAGGAGACCCTCACGAACATGGTGGTATTCTCAATTTTTCTCTACATCCCCCACAAGTGTCAGGAGACTCGTCTGAAGTCACAACCGTCTATGTTGCCAAGTTCTGTTTGTAGAATCCAAAATCTTGGGCTACAAACTAATGTGACCCCACTTGTCGCAATGTTCTCCGTTTTGCCCTACGTTCCCAACAAGCGTCACGGGACTAATCTGAAGGTAACCTGTAGTGATTAAAATGATAGATTTTTTAACCAGGGACCTCTCGCAACCTAAGCCATAATCATACACCTAAACCGTGAAAGTGAATTATCACTTTCCACCAAAATGACGGTCAAATTATGAGTCGATGTCTCAATGTTGCTACTGCACATAGCATTGGTGGTATAGTGGTGAGCATAGCTGCGTTCCAAGCAGTTGACTCGGGTTCGATTCCCGGCCAATGCAGAGCCTGAGGAATTCATTTGTTTTAGGGGCTGGATGTCATTTCAAGTGTATTACATTTGAATCATTATCCTTGTACTTGGAAGTCAGAATTGCTCCTACATTCTGCAGGTTATCTAAAATAATAAATGTTGTGCGACGTTGAACCAACAAGTGCTTATCAAAATAGATTTGCAGTCCTATCGCCAAAACCATTCAGCCACCTTGTCCTGCGCCCAAGAGGTGATAGTCGGCGTTCTGACAAGATCTGCCTGTCTGAGATTGTTCAAGGATCTGCAAAAGGGCTCATCCGGGATTTGAACCCGGGACCTCTCGCACCCTAAGCGAGAATCATACCCCTAGACCAACGAGCCTTATGCAAAAAGTTATTTTTTTGCTTTCTGCAGCAATGACAGTGAAGATATCGATTGACGTGTCCATGGTGCTTGGAACGATTGAACATCATGTGAGTGTTTTGTGCTTTACTTGTGAGCATAACAGTCTTCCAAAATCTTGACCATGCTTCAGTTCAAATCTTCTGTAGTTCATCTGCTGTGTCTTTCACATTCTGTCTTGTTCAGTCGCGACAGCAAAATGATGACGAGTTTTTACAAATTAATAAAGTGCAAAATGAGATCAATTCATTTTTTTAAAAACAAATGAAAAAATAAGACTTCCAAAAGAATGGAACTCATTTATTTTGAGTCAAATGAGACCATGAGACAATACCTATAATCGGTCTTCTCACAAAAACATCTCTAGCTTCCGAACCGTTTGACCTACAAATTCATATGACCACTCTCTGGAATGAGGAGACCCTCACGAACATGGTGGTATTCTCAATTTTTCTCTACATCCCCCACAAGTGTCAGGAGACTCGTCTGAAGTCACAACCGTCTATGTTGCCAAGTTCTGTTTGTAGAATCCAAAATCTTGGGCTACAAACTAATGTGACCCCACTTGTCGCAATGTTCTCCGTTTTGCCCTACGTTCCCAACAAGTGTCACGGGACTAATCTGAAGGTAACCTGTAGTGATTAAAATGATAGATTTTTCAACCAGGGACCTCTCGCAACCTAAGCCATAATCATACACCTAAACCGTGAAAGTGAATTATCACTTTCCACCAAAATGACGGTCAAATTATGAGTCGATGTCTCAATGTTGCTACTGAGCTGCACATAGCATTGGTGGTATAGTGGTGAGCATAGTTGCCTTCCAAGCAGTTGACTCGGGTTTGATTCCCGGCCAATGCAGAGCCTGAGGAATTCATTTGTTTTAGGGGCTGGATGTCATTTCAAGTGTATTACATTTGAATCATTATCCTTGTACTTGGAAGTCAGAATTGCTCCTACATTCTGCAGGTTATCTAAAATAATAAATGTTGTGCGACGTTGAACCAACAAGTGCTTATCAAAATAGATTTGCAGTCCTATCGCCAAAACCATTCAGCCACCTTGTCCTGCGCCCAAGAGGTGATAGTCGGCGTTCTGACAAGATCTGCCTGTCTGAGATTGTTCAAGGATCTGCAAAAGGGCTCATCCGGGATTTGAACCCTCTCGCACCCTAAGCGAGAATCATACCCCTAGACCAACGAGCCTTATGCAAAAAGTTATTTTTTTGCTTTCTGCAGCAATGACAGTGAAGATATCGATTGACGTGTCCATGGTGCTTGGAACGATTGAACATCATGTGAGTGTTTTGTGCTTTACTTGTGAGCATAACAGTCTTCCAAAATCTTGACCATGCTTCAGTTCAAATCTTCTGTAGTTCATCTGCTGTGTCTTTCACATTCTGTCTTGTTCAGTCGCGACAGCAAAATGATGACGAGTTTTTACAAATTAATAAAGTGCAAAATGAGATCAATTCATTTTTTTAAAAACAAATGAAAAAATAAGACTTCCAAAAGAATGGAACTCATTTATTTTGAGTCAAATGAGACCATGAGACAATACCTATAATCGGTCTTCTCACAAAAACATCTCTAGCTTCCGAACCGTTTGACCTACAAATTCATATGACCACTCTCTGGAATGAGGAGACCCTCACGAACATGGTGGTATTCTCAATTTTTCTCTACATCCCCCACAAGTGTCAGGAGACTCGTCTGAAGTCACAACCGTCTATGTTGCCAAGTTCTGTTTGTAGAATCCAAAATCTTGGGCTACAAACTAATGTGACCCCACTTGTCGCAATGTTCTCCGTTTTGCCCTACGTTCCCAACAAGTGTCACGGGACTAATCTGAAGGTAACCTGTAGTGATTAAAATGATAGATTTTTCAACCAGGGACCTCTCGCAACCTAAGCCATAATCATACACCTAAACCGTGAAAGTGAATTATCACTTTCCACCAAAGTGACGGTCAAATTATGAGTCGATGTCTCAATGTTGCTACTGAGCTGCACATAGCATTGGTGGTATAGTGGTGAGCATAGTTGCCTTCCAAGCAGTTGACTCGGGTTTGATTCCCGGCCAATGGTGATAGTCGGCATTCCGACAAGATCTGCCTGTCTGAGATTGTTCAAGGATCTGCAAAAGGGCTCATCCGGGATTTGAACCCGGGACCTCTCGCACCCTAAGCGAGAATCATACCCCTAGACCAACGAGCCTTATGCAAAAAGTTATTTTTTTGCTTTCTGCAGCAATGACAGTGAAGATATCGATTTGACGTGTCCATGGTGCTTGGAACGATTGAACATCATGTGAGTGTTTTGTGCTTTACTTGTGAGCATAACAGTCTTCCAAAATCTTGACCATGCTTCAGTTCAAATCTTCTGTAGTTCATCTGCTGTGTCTTTCACATTCTGTCTTGTTCAGTCGCGACAGCAAAATTATGACGAGTTTTTACAAATTAATAAAGTGCAAAATGAGATCAATTCATTTTTTTAAAAACAAATGAAAAAATAAGACTTCCAAAAGAATGGAACTCATTTATTTTGAGTCAAATGACGCAAAGGTACGTGAATCAAAGTCAATTAATTTTGAAAATACCCATTCAAATAGATCCGTTTTCAACTAGAGAGATTAAGACTCGGCGTATCCGTCTCAATCCTCCACAACTGCTTATGTTAACCCACCATATCTGCAGTGAAAGATGGTGGACCTAGATCGGTTTTTGTCAAACCATGAGACAATACCTATAATCGGTCTTCTCACAAAAACATCTCTAGCTTCCGAACCGTTTGACCTACACATTCATATGACCACTCTCTGGAATGAGGAGACCCTCACGAACATGGTGGTATTCTCAATTTTTCTCTACATCCCCCACAAGTGTCAGGAGACTCGTCTGAAGTCACAAGCGTCTATGTGCCAAGTTCTGTTTGTAGAATCCAAAATCTTGGGCTACAAACTAATGTGACCCCACTTGTCGCAATGTTCTCCGTTTTGCCCTACGTTCCCAACAAGTGTCACGGGACTAATCTGAAGGTAACCTGTAGTGATTAAAACGATAGATTTCTTAACCAGGGACCTCTCGCAACCTAAGCCATAATCATACACCTAAACCGTGAAAGTGAATCATCACTTTCCACCAAAATGACGGTCAAATTATGAGTCGATGTCTCAATGTTGCTACTGAGCTGCACATAGCATTGGTGGTATAGTGGTGAGCATAGGTTGACCCGGGTTCGATTCCCGGCCAATGCAGAGCCTGAGGAATTCATTTGTTTTAGGGGCTGGATGTCATTTCAAGTGTATTACATTTGAATCATTATCCTTGTACTTGGAAGTCAGAATTGCTCCTACATTCTGCAGAGAGGTGATAGTCGGCATTCCGACAAGATCTGCCTGTCTGAGATTGTTCAAGGATCTGCAAAAGGCCTCATCCGGGATTTGAACCCGGGACCTCTCGCACCCTAAGCGAGAATCATACCCCTAGACCAACGAGCCTTATGCAAAAAGTTATTTTTTTGCTTTCTGCAGCAATGACAGTGAAGATATCGATTGACGTGTCCATGGTGCTTGGAACATTTGAACATCATGTGAGTGTTTTGTGCTTTACTTGTGAGCATAACAGTCTTCCAAAATCTTGACCATGCTTCAGTTCAAATCTTCTGTAGTTCATCTGCTGTGTCTTTCACATTCTGTCTTGTTCAGTCGCGACAGCAAAATGATGACGAGTTTTTACAAATTAATAAAGTGCAAAATGAGATCAATTCATTTTTTTAAAAACAAATGAAAAAATAAGACTTCCAAAAGAATGGAACTCATTTATTTTGAGTCAAATGACGCAAAGGTACGTGAATCAAAGTCAATTAATTTTGAAAATACCCATTCAAATAGATCCGTTTTCAACTAGAGAGATTAAGACTCGGCGTATCCGTCTCAATCCTCCACAACTGCTTATGTTAACCCTCCATATCTGCAGTGAAAGATGGTGGACCTAGATCGGTTTTTGTCAAACCATGAGACAATACCTATAATCGGTCTTCTCACAAAAACATCTCTAGCTTCCGAACCGTTTGACCTACAAATTCATATGACCACTCTCTGGAATGAGGAGACCCTCACGAACACGGTGGTATTCTCAATTTTTCTCTACATCCCCCACAAGTGTCAGGAGACTCGTCTGAAGTCACAAGCGTCTATGTGCCAAGTTCTGTTTGTAGAATCCAAAATCTTGGGCTACAAACTAATGTGACCCCACTTGTCGCAATGTTCTCCGTTTTGCCCTACGTTCCCAACAAGTGTCACGGGACTAATCTGAAGGTAACCTGTAGTGATTAAAACGATAGATTTTTTAACCAGGGACCTCTCGCAACCTATTATCACTTTCCACCAAAATGACGGTCAAATTATGAGTCGATGTCTCAATGTTGCTACTGAGCTGCACATAGCATTGGTGGTATAGTGGTGAGCATAGGTTGACCCGGGTTCGATTCCCGGCCAATGCAGAGCCTGAGGAATTCATTTGTTTTAGGGGCTGGATGTCATTTCAAGTGTATTACATTTGAATCATTATCGTTGTACTTGGAAGTCAGAATTGCTCCTACATTCTGCAGGTTATCTAAAATAATAAATGTTGTGCGACGTTGAACCAACAAGTGCATATCAAAATAGATTTGCAGTCCTATCGCCAAAACCATTCAGCCACCTTGTCCTGCGCCCAAGAGGTGATAGTCGGCATTCCGACAAGATCTGCCTGTCTGAGATTGTTCAAGGATCTGCAAAAGGGCTCATCCGGGATTTGAACCCGGGACCTCTCGCACCCTAAGCGAGAATCATACCCCTAGACCAACGAGCCTTATGCAAAAAGTTATTTTTTTGCTTTCTGCAGCAATGACAGTGAAGATATCGATTGACGTGTCCATGGTGCTTGGAACATTTGAACATCATGTGAGTGTTTTGTGCTTTACTTGTGAGCATAACAGTCTTCCAAAATCTTGACCATGCTTCAGTTCAAATCTTCTGTAGTTCATCTGCTGTGTCTTTCACATTCTGTCTTGTTCAGTCGCGACAGCAAAATGATGACGAGTTTTTACAAATTAATAAAGTGCAAAATGAGATCAATTCATTTTTTTAAAAACAAATGAAAAAATAAGACTTCCAAAAGAATGGAACTCATTTATTTTGAGTCAAATGACGCAAAGGTACGTGAATCAAAGTCAATTAATTTTGAAAATACCCATTCAAATAGATCCGTTTTCAACTAGAGAGATTAAGACTCGGCGTATCCGTCTCAATCCTCCACAACTGCTTATGTTAACCCTCCATATCTGCAGTGAAAGATGGTGGACCTAGATCGGTTTTTGTCAAACCATGAGACAATACCTATAATCGGTCTTCTCACAAAAACATCTCTAGCTTCCGAACCGTTTGACCTACAAATTCATATGACCACTCTCTGGAATGAGGAGACCCTCACGAACACGGTGGTATTCTCAATTTTTCTCTACATCCCCCACAAGTGTCAGGAGACTCGTCTGAAGTCACAAGCGTCTATGTGCCAAGTTCTGTTTGTAGAATCCAAAATCTTGGGCTACAAACTAATGTGACCCCACTTGTCGCAATGTTCTCCGTTTTGCCCTACGTTCCCAACAAGTGTCACGGGACTAATCTGAAGGTAACCTGTAGTGATTAAAACGATAGATTTTTTAACCAGGGACCTCTCGCAACCTATTATCACTTTCCACCAAAATGACGGTCAAATTATGAGTCGATGTCTCAATGTTGCTACTGAGCTGCACATAGCATTGGTGGTATAGTGGTGAGCATAGGTTGACCCGGGTTCGATTCCCGGCCAATGCAGAGCCTGAGGAATTCATTTGTTTTAGGGGCTGGATGTCATTTCAAGTGTATTACATTTGAATCATTATCGTTGTACTTGGAAGTCAGAATTGCTCCTACATTCTGCAGGTTATCTAAAATAATAAATGTTGTGCGACGTTGAACCAACAAGTGCATATCAAAATAGATTTGCAGTCCTATCGCCAAAACCATTCAGCCACCTTGTCCTGCGCCCAAGAGGTGATAGTCGGCATTCCGACAAGATCTGCCTGTCTGAGATTGTTCAAGGATCTGCAAAAGGGCTCATCCGGGATTTGAACCCGGGACCTCTCGCACCCTAAGCGAGAATCATACTCCTAGACCAACGAGCCTTATGCAAAAAGTTATTTTTTTGCTTTCTGCAGCAATGACAGTGAAGATATCGATTGACGTGTCCATGGTGCTTGGAACATTTGAACATCATGTGAGTGTTTTGTGCTTTACTTGTGAGCATAACAGTCTTCCAAAATCTTGGCCATGCTTCAGTTCAAATCTTCTGTAGTTCATCTGCTGTGTCTTTCACATTCTGTCTTGTTCAGTCGCGACAGCAAAATGATGACGAGTTTTTACAAATTAATAAAGTGCAAAATGAGATCAATTCATTTTTTTAAAAACAAATGAAAAAATAAGACTTCCAAAAGAATGGAACTCATTTATTTTGAGTCAAATGACGCAAAGGTACGTGAATCAAAGTCAATTAATTTTGAAAATACCCATTCAAATAGATCCGTTTTCAACTAGAGAGATTAAGACTCGGCGTATCCGTCTCAATCCTCCACAACTGCTTATGTTAACCCTCCATATCTGCAGTGAAAGATGGTGGACCTAGATCGGTTTTTGTCAAACCATGAGACAATACCTATAATCGGTCTTCTCACAAAAACATCTCTAGCTTCCGAACCGTTTGACCTACAAATTCATATGACCACTCTCTGGAATGAGGAGACCCTCACGAACACGGTGGTATTCTCAATTTTTCTCTACATCCCCCACAAGTGTCAGGAGACTCGTCTGAAGTCACAAGCGTCTATGTGCCAAGTTCTGTTTGTAGAATCCAAAATCTTGGGCTACAAACTAATGTGACCCCACTTGTCGCAATGTTCTCCGTTTTGCCCTACGTTCCCAACAAGTGTCACGGGACTAATCTGAAGGTAACCTGTAGTGATTAAAACGATAGATTTTTTAACCAGGGACCTCTCGCAACCTAAGCCATAATCATACACCTAAACCGTGAAAGTGAATTATCACTTTCCACCAAAATGACGGTCAAATTATGAGTCGATGTCTCAATGTTGCTACTGAGCTGCACATAGCATTGGTGGTATAGTGGTGAGCATAGGTTGACCCGGGTTCGATTCCCGGCCAATGCAGAGCCTGAGGAATTCATTTGTTTTAGGGGCTGGATGTCATTTCAAGTGTATTACATTTGAATCATTATCCTTGTACTTGGAAGTCAGAATTGCTCCTACATTCTGCAGGTTATCTAAAATAATAAATGTTGTGCGACGTTGAACCAACAAGTGCATATCAAAATAGATTTGCAGTCCTATCGCCAAAACCATTCAGCCACCTTGTCCTGCGCCCAAGAGGTGATAGTCGGCATTCCGACAAGATCTGCCTGTCTGAGATTGTTCAAGGATCTGCAAAAGGGCTCATCCGGGATTTGAACCCGGGACCTCTCGCACCCTAAGCGAGAATCATACCCCTAGACCAACGAGCCTTATGCAAAAAGTTATTTTTTTGCTTTCTGCAGCAATGACAGTGAAGATATCGATTGACGTGTCCATGGTGCTTGGAACATTTGAACATCATGTGAGTGTTTTGTGCTTTACTTGTGAGCATAACAGTCTTCCAAAATCTTGACCATGCTTCAGTTCAAATCTTCTGTAGTTCATCTGCTGTGTCTTTCACATTCTGTCTTGTTCAGTCGCGATAGCAAAATGATGACGAGTTTTTACAAATTAATAAAGTGCAAAATGAGATCAATTCATTTTTTTAAAAACAAATGAAAAAATAAGACTTCCAAAAGAATGGAACTCATTTATTTTGAGTCAAATGACGCAAAGGTACGTGAATCAAAGTCAATTAATTTTGAAAATACCCATTCAAATAGATCCGTTTTCAACTAGAGAGATTAAGACTCGGCGTATCCGTCTCAATCCTCCACAACTGCTTATGTTACCCCTCCATATTTGCAGTGAAAGATGGTGGACCTAGATCGGTTTTTGTCAAACCATGAGACAATACCTATAATCGGTCTTCTCACAAAAACATCTCTAGCTTCCGAACCGTTTGACCTACAAATTCATATGACCACTCTCTGGAATGAGGAGACCCTCACGAACACGGTGGTATTCTCAATTTTTCTCTACATCCCCCACAAGTGTCAGGAGACTCGTCTGAAGTCACAAGCGTCTATGTGCCAAGTTCTGTTTGTAGAATCCAAAATCTTGGGCTACAAACTAATGTGACCCCACTTGTCGCAATGTTCTCCGTTTTGCCCTACGTTCCCAACAAGTGTCACGGGACTAATCTGAAGGTAACCTGTAGTGATTAAAACGATAGATTTTTTAACCAGGGACCTCTCGCAACCTAAGCCATAATCATACACCTAAACCGTGAAAGTGAATTATCACTTTCCACCAAAATGACGGTCAAATTATGAGTCGATGTCTCAATGTTGCTACTGAGCTGCACATAGCATTGGTGGTATAGTGGTGAGCATAGGTTGACCCGGGTTCGATTCCCGGCCAATGCAGAGCCTGAGGAATTCATTTGTTTTAGGGGCTGGATGTCATTTCAAGTGTATTACATTTGAATCATTATCCTTGTACTTGGAAGTCAGAATTGCTCCTACATTCTGCAGGTTATCTAAAATAATAAATGTTGTGCGACGTTGAACCAACAAGTGCATATCAAAATAGATTTGCAGTCCTATCGCCAAAACCATTCAGCCACCTTGTCCTGCGCCCAAGAGGTGATAGTCGGCATTCCGACAAGATCTGCCTGTCTGAGATTGTTCAAGGATCTGCAAAAGGGCTCATCCGGGATTTGAACCCGGGACCTCTCGCACCC
Source organism: Oncorhynchus mykiss (assembly GCF_057628025.1). NCBI lineage: Eukaryota > Metazoa > Chordata > Actinopteri > Salmoniformes > Salmonidae > Oncorhynchus > Oncorhynchus mykiss. The sequence goes on along the minus strand of NC_143030.1, from coordinate 41,040,184 downwards.
TAAGCGAGAATCATACCCCTAGACCAACGAGCCTTATGCAAAAAGTTATTTTTTTGCTTTCTGCAGCAATGACAGTGAAGATATCGATTGACGTGTCCATGGTGCTTGGAACATTTGAACATCATGTGAGTGTTTTGTGCTTTACTTGTGAGCATAACAGTCTTCCAAAATCTTGACCATGCTTCAGTTCAAATCTTCTGTAGTTCATCTGCTGTGTCTTTCACATTCTGTCTTGTTCAGTCGCGACAGCAAAATGATGACGAGTTTTTACAAATTAATAAAGTGCAAAATGAGATCAATTCATTTTTTAAAAAACAAATGAAAAAATAAGACTTCCAAAAGAATGGAACTCATTTATTTTGAGTCAAATGACGCAAAGGTACGTGAATCAAAGTCAATTAATTTTGAAAATACCCATTCAAATAGATCCGTTTTCAACTAGAGAGATTAAGACTCGGCGTATCCGTCTCAATCCTCCACAACTGCTTATGTTACCCCTCCATATTTGCAGTGAAAGATGGTGGACCTAGATCGGTTTTTGTCAAACCATGAGACAATACCTATAATCGGTCTTCTCACAAAAACATCTCTAGCTTCCGAACCGTTTGACCTACAAATTCATATGACCACTCTCTGGAATGAGGAGACCCTCACGAACACGGTGGTATTCTCAATTTTTCTCTACATCCCCCACAAGTGTCAGGAGACTCGTCTGAAGTCACAAGCGTCTATGTGCCAAGTTCTGTTTGTAGAATCCAAAATCTTGGGCTACAAACTAATGTGACCCCACTTGTCGCAATGTTCTCCGTTTTGCCCTACGTTCCCAACAAGTGTCACGGGACTAATCTGAAGGTAACCTGTAGTGATTAAAACGATAGATTTTTTAACCAGGGACCTCTCGCAACCTAAGCCATAATCATACACCTAAACCGTGAAAGTGAATTATCACTTTCCACCAAAATGACGGTCAAATTATGAGTCGATGTCTCAATGTTGCTACTGAGCTGCACATAGCATTGGTGGTATAGTGGTGAGCATAGGTTGACCCGGGTTCGATTCCCGGCCAATGCAGAGCCTGAGGAATTCATTTGTTTTAGGGGCTGGATGTCATTTCAAGTGTATTACATTTGAATCATTATCCTTGTACTTGGAAGTCAGAATTGCTCCTACATTCTGCAGGTTATCTAAAATAATAAATGTTGTGCGACGTTGAACCAACAAGTGCATATCAAAATAGATTTGCAGTCCTATCGCCAAAACCATTCAGCCACCTTGTCCTGCGCCCAAGAGGTGATAGTCGGCATTCCGACAAGATCTGCCTGTCTGAGATTGTTCAAGGATCTGCAAAAGGGCTCATCCGGGATTTGAACCCGGGACCTCTCGCACCCTAAGCGAGAATCATACCCCTAGACCAACGAGCCTTATGCAAAAAGTTATTTTTTTGCTTTCTGCAGCAATGACAGTGAAGATATCGATTGACGTGTCCATGGTGCTTGGAACATTTGAACATCATGTGAGTGTTTTGTGCTTTACTTGTGAGCATAACAGTCTTCCAAAATCTTGACCATGCTTCAGTTCAAATCTTCTGTAGTTCATCTGCTGTGTCTTTCACATTCTGTCTTGTTCAGTCGCGACAGCAAAATGATGACGAGTTTTTACAAATTAATAAAGTGCAAAATGAGATCAATTCATTTTTTAAAAAACAAATGAAAAAATAAGACTTCCAAAAGAATGGAACTCATTTATTTTGAGTCAAATGACGCAAAGGTACGTGAATCAAAGTCAATTAATTTTGAAAATACCCATTCAAATAGATCCGTTTTCAACTAGAGAGATTAAGACTCGGCGTATCCGTCTCAATCCTCCACAACTGCTTATGTTACCCCTCCATATTTGCAGTGAAAGATGGTGGACCTAGATCGGTTTTTGTCAAACCATGAGACAATACCTATAATCGGTCTTCTCACAAAAACATCTCTAGCTTCCGAACCGTTTGACCTACAAATTCATATGACCACTCTCTGGAATGAGGAGACCCTCACGAACACGGTGGTATTCTCAATTTTTCTCTACATCCCCCACAAGTGTCAGGAGACTCGTCTGAAGTCACAAGCGTCTATGTGCCAAGTTCTGTTTGTAGAATCCAAAATCTTGGGCTACAAACTAATGTGACCCCACTTGTCGCAATGTTCTCCGTTTTGCCCTACGTTCCCAACAAGTGTCACGGGACTAATCTGAAGGTAACCTGTAGTGATTAAAACGATAGATTTTTTAACCAGGGACCTCTCGCAACCTAAGCCATAATCATACACCTAAACCGTGAAAGTGAATTATCACTTTCCACCAAAATGACGGTCAAATTATGAGTCGATGTCTCAATGTTGCTACTGAGCTGCACATAGCATTGGTGGTATAGTGGTGAGCATAGGTTGACCCGGGTTCGATTCCCGGCCAATGCAGAGCCTGAGGAATTCATTTGTTTTAGGGGCTGGATGTCATTTCAAGTGTATTACATTTGAATCATTATCCTTGTACTTGGAAGTCAGAATTGCTCCTACATTCTGCAGGTTATCTAAAATAATAAATGTTGTGCGACGTTGAACCAACAAGTGCATATCAAAATAGATTTGCAGTCCTATCGCCAAAACCATTCAGCCACCTTGTCCTGCGCCCAAGAGGTGATAGTCGGCATTCCGACAAGATCTGCCTGTCTGAGATTGTTCAAGGATCTGCAAAAGGGCTCATCCGGGATTTGAACCCGGGACCTCTCGCACCCTAAGCGAGAATCATACCCCTAGACCAACGAGCCTTATGCAAAAAGTTATTTTTTTGCTTTCTGCAGCAATGACAGTGAAGATATCGATTGACGTGTCCATGGTGCTTGGAACATTTGAACATCATGTGAGTGTTTTGTGCTTTACTTGTGAGCATAACAGTCTTCCAAAATCTTGACCATGCTTCAGTTCAAATCTTCTGTAGTTCATCTGCTGTGTCTTTCACATTCTGTCTTGTTCAGTCGCGACAGCAAAATGATGACGAGTTTTTACAAATTAATAAAGTGCAAAATGAGATCAATTCATTTTTTAAAAAACAAATGAAAAAATAAGACTTCCAAAAGAATGGAACTCATTTATTTTGAGTCAAATGACGCAAAGGTACGTGAATCAAAGTCAATTAATTTTGAAAATACCCATTCAAATAGATCCGTTTTCAACTAGAGAGATTAAGACTCGGCGTATCCGTCTCAATCCTCCACAACTGCTTATGTTACCCCTCCATATTTGCAGTGAAAGATGGTGGACCTAGATCGGTTTTTGTCAAACCATGAGACAATACCTATAATCGGTCTTCTCACAAAAACATCTCTAGCTTCCGAACCGTTTGACCTACAAATTCATATGACCACTCTCTGGAATGAGGAGACCCTCACGAACACGGTGGTATTCTCAATTTTTCTCTACATCCCCCACAAGTGTCAGGAGACTCGTCTGAAGTCACAAGCGTCTATGTGCCAAGTTCTGTTTGTAGAATCCAAAATCTTGGGCTACAAACTAATGTGACCCCACTTGTCGCAATGTTCTCCGTTTTGCCCTACGTTCCCAACAAGTGTCACGGGACTAATCTGAAGGTAACCTGTAGTGATTAAAACGATAGATTTTTTAACCAGGGACCTCTCGCAACCTAAGCCATAATCATACACCTAAACCGTGAAAGTGAATTATCACTTTCCACCAAAATGACGGTCAAATTATGAGTCGATGTCTCAATGTTGCTACTGAGCTGCACATAGCATTGGTGGTATAGTGGTGAGCATAGGTTGACCCGGGTTCGATTCCCGGCCAATGCAGAGCCTGAGGAATTCATTTGTTTTAGGGGCTGGATGTCATTTCAAGTGTATTACATTTGAATCATTATCCTTGTACTTGGAAGTCAGAATTGCTCCTACATTCTGCAGGTTATCTAAAATAATAAATGTTGTGCGACGTTGAACCAACAAGTGCATATCAAAATAGATTTGCAGTCCTATCGCCAAAACCATTCAGCCACCTTGTCCTGCGCCCAAGAGGTGATAGTCGGCATTCCGACAAGATCTGCCTGTCTGAGATTGTTCAAGGATCTGCAAAAGGGCTCATCCGGGATTTGAACCCGGGACCTCTCGCACCCTAAGCGAGAATCATACCCCTAGACCAACGAGCCTTATGCAAAAAGTTATTTTTTTGCTTTCTGCAGCAATGACAGTGAAGATATCGATTGACGTGTCCATGGTGCTTGGAACATTTGAACATCATGTGAGTGTTTTGTGCTTTACTTGTGAGCATAACAGTCTTCCAAAATCTTGACCATGCTTCAGTTCAAATCTTCTGTAGTTCATCTGCTGTGTCTTTCACATTCTGTCTTGTTCAGTCGCGACAGCAAAATGATGACGAGTTTTTACAAATTAATAAAGTGCAAAATGAGATCAATTCATTTTTTAAAAAACAAATGAAAAAATAAGACTTCCAAAAGAATGGAACTCATTTATTTTGAGTCAAATGACGCAAAGGTACGTGAATCAAAGTCAATTAATTTTGAAAATACCCATTCAAATAGATCCGTTTTCAACTAGAGAGATTAAGACTCGGCGTATCCGTCTCAATCCTCCACAACTGCTTATGTTACCCCTCCATATTTGCAGTGAAAGATGGTGGACCTAGATCGGTTTTTGTCAAACCATGAGACAATACCTATAATCGGTCTTCTCACAAAAACATCTCTAGCTTCCGAACCGTTTGACCTACAAATTCATATGACCACTCTCTGGAATGAGGAGACCCTCACGAACACGGTGGTATTCTCAATTTTTCTCTACATCCCCCACAAGTGTCAGGAGACTCGTCTGAAGTCACAAGCGTCTATGTGCCAAGTTCTGTTTGTAGAATCCAAAATCTTGGGCTACAAACTAATGTGACCCCACTTGTCGCAATGTTCTCCGTTTTGCCCTACGTTCCCAACAAGTGTCACGGGACTAATCTGAAGGTAACCTGTAGTGATTAAAACGATAGATTTTTTAACCAGGGACCTCTCGCAACCTAAGCCATAATCATACACCTAAACCGTGAAAGTGAATTATCACTTTCCACCAAAATGACGGTCAAATTATGAGTCGATGTCTCAATGTTGCTACTGAGCTGCACATAGCATTGGTGGTATAGTGGTGAGCATAGGTTGACCCGGGTTCGATTCCCGGCCAATGCAGAGCCTGAGGAATTCATTTGTTTTAGGGGCTGGATGTCATTTCAAGTGTATTACATTTGAATCATTATCGTTGTACTTGGAAGTCAGAATTGCTCCTACATTCTGCAGGTTATCTAAAATAATAAATGTTGTGCGACGTTGAACCAACAAGTGCATATCAAAATAGATTTGCAGTCCTATCGCCAAAACCATTCAGCCACCTTGTCCTGCGCCCAAGAGGTGATAGTCGGCATTCCGACAAGATCTGCCTGTCTGAGATTGTTCAAGGATCTGCAAAAGGGCTCATCCGGGATTTGAACCCGGGACCTCTCGCACCCTAAGCGAGAATCATACCCCTAGACCAACGAGCCTTATGCAAAAAGTTATTTTTTTGCTTTCTGCAGCAATGACAGTGAAGATATCGATTGACGTGTCCATGGTGCTTGGAACGATTGAACATCATGTGAGTGTTTTGTGCTTTACTTGTGAGCATAACAGTCTTCCAAAATCTTGACCATGCTTCAGTTCAAATCTTCTGTAGTTCATCTGCTGTGTCTTTCACATTCTGTCTTGTTCAGTCGCGACAGCAAAATGATGACGAGTTTTTACAAATTAATAAAGTGCAAAATGAGATCAATTCATTTTTTAAAAAACAAATGAAAAAATAAGACTTCCAAAAGAATGGAACTCATTTATTTTGAGTCAAATGACGCAAAGGTACGTGAATCAAAGTCAATTAATTTTGAAAATACCCATTCAAATAGATCCGTTTTCAACTAGAGAGATTAAGACTCGGCGTATCCGTCTCAATCCTCCACAACTGCTTATGTTAACGCTCCATATTTGCAGTGAAAGATGGTGGACCTAGATCGGTTTTTGTCAAACCATGAGACAATACCTATAATCGGTCTTCTCACAAAAACATCTCTAGCTTCCGAACCGTTTGACCTACAAATTCATATGACCACTCTCTGGAATGAGGAGACCCTCACGAACACGGTGGTATTCTCAATTTTTCTCTACATCCCCCACAAGTGTCAGGAGACTCGTCTGAAGTCACAAGCGTCTATGTGCCAAGTTCTGTTTGTAGAATCCAAAATCTTGGGCTACAAACTAATGTGACCCCACTTGTCGCAATGTTCTCCGTTTTGCCCTACGTTCCCAACAAGTGTCACGGGACTAATCTGAAGGTAACCTGTAGTGATTAAAACGATAGATTTTTTAACCAGGGACCTCTCGCAACCTAAGCCATAATCATACACCTAAACCGTGAAAGTGAATTATCACTTTCCACCAAAATGACGGTCAAATTATGAGTCAATGTCTCAATGTTGCTACTGAGCTGCACATAGCATTGGTGGTATAGTGGTGAGCATAGGTTGACCCGGGTTCGATTCCCGCCCAATGCAGAGCCTGAGGAATTCATTTGTTTTAGGGGCTGGATGTCATTTCAAGTGTATTACATTTGAATCATTATCGTTGTACTTGGAAGTCAGAATTGCTCCTACATTCTGCAGGTTATCTAAAATAATAAATGTTGTGCGACGTTGAACCAACAAGTGCATATCAAAATAGATTTGCAGTCCTATCGCCAAAACCATTCAGCCACCTTGTCCTGCGCCCAAGAGGTGATAGTCGGCATTCCGACAAGATCTGCCTGTCTGAGATTGTTCAAGGATCTGCAAAAGGGCTCATCCGGGATTTGAACCCGGGACCTCTCGCACCCTAAGCGAGAATCATACCCCTAGACCAACGAGCCTTATGCAAAAAGTGCACAACTGCTTATGTTAACCCTCCATATCTGCAGTGAAAGATGGTGGACCTAGATCGGTTTTTGTCAAACCATGAGACAATACCTATAATCGGTCTTCTCACAAAAACATCTCTAGCTTCCGAACCGTTTGACCTACAAATTCATATGACCACTCTCTGGAATGAGGAGACCCTCACGAACACGGTGGTATTCTCAATTTTTCTCTACATCCCCCACAAGTGTCAGGAGACTCGTCTGAAGTCACAAGCGTCTATGTGCCAAGTTCTGTTTGTAGAATCCAAAATCTTGGGCTACAAACTAATGTGACCCCACTTGTCGCAATGTTCTCCGTTTTGCCCTACGTTCCCAACAAGTGTCACGGGACTAATCTGAAGGTAACCTGTTGTGATTAAAACGATAGATTTTTTAACCAGGGACCTCTCGCAACCTAAGCCATAATCATACACCTAAACCGTGAAAGTGAATTATCACTTTCCACCAAAATGACGGTCAAATTATGAGTCGATGTCTCAATGTTGCTACTGAGCTGCACATAGCATTGGTGGTATAGTGGTGAGCATAGGTTGACCCGGGTTCGATTCCCGGCCAATGCAGAGCCTGAGGAATTCATTTGTTTTAGGGGCTGGATGTCATTTCAAGTGTATTACATTTGAATCATTATCCTTGTACTTGGAAGTCAGAATTGCTCCTACATTCTGCAGGTTATCTAAAATAATAAATGTTGTGCGACGTTGAACCAACAAGTGCATATCAAAATAGATTTGCAGTCCTATCGCCAAAACCATTCAGCCACCTTGTCCTGCGCCCAAGAGGTGATAGTCGGCATTCCGACAAGATCTGCCTGTCTGAGATTGTTCAAGGATCTGCAAAAGGGCTCATCCGGGATTTGAACCCGGGACCTCTCGCACCCTAAGCGAGAATCATACCCCTAGACCAACGAGCCTTATGCAAAAAGTTATTTTTTTGCTTTCTGCAGCAATGACAGTGAAGATATCGATTGACGTGTCCATGGTGCTTGGAACGATTGAACATCATGTGAGTGTTTTGTGCTTTACTTGTGAGCATAACAGTCTTCCAAAATCTTGACCATGATTCAGTTCAAATCTTCTGTAGTTCATCTGCTGTGTCTTTCACATTCTGTCTTCTTCAGTCGCGACAGCATAATGATGACGAGTTTTTACAAATTAATAAAGTGCAAAATGAGATCAATTCATTTTTTAAAGAGCAAATTAAAAAATAAGACTTCCAAAAGAATGGAACTCATTTATTTTGAGTCAAATGACGCAAAGGTACGTGAATCAAAGTCAATTAATTTTGAAAATACCCATTCAAATAGATCCGTTTTCAACTAGAGAGATTAAGACTCGGCGTATCCGTCTCAATCCTCCACAACTGCTTATGTTAACCCTCCATATCTGCAGTGAAAGATGGTGGACCTAGATCGGTTTTTGTCAAACCATGAGACAATACCTATAATCGGTCTTCTCACAAAAACATCTCTAGCTTCCGAACCGTTTGACCTACAAATTCATATGACCACTCTCTGGAATGAGGAGACCCTCACGAACACGGTGGTATTCTCAATTTTTCTCTACATCCCCCACAAGTGTCAGGAGACTCGTCTGAAGTCACAAGCGTCTATGTGCCAAGTTCTGTTTGTAGAATCCAAAATCTTGGGCTACAAACTAATGTGACCCCACTTGTCGCAATGTTCTCCGTTTTGCCCTACGTTCCCAACAAGTGTCACGGGACTAATCTGAAGGTAACCTGTTGTGATTAAAACGATAGATTTTTTAACCAGGGACCTCTCGCAACCTAAGCCATAATCATACACCTAAACCGTGAAAGTGAATTATCACTTTCCACCAAAATGACGGTCAAATTATGAGTCGATGTCTCAATGTTGCTACTGAGCTGCACATAGCATTGGTGGTATAGTGGTGAGCATAGGTTGACCCGGGTTCGATTCCCGGCCAATGCAGAGCCTGAGGAATTCATTTGTTTTAGGGGCTGGATGTCATTTCAAGTGTATTACATTTGAATCATTATCCTTGTACTTGGAAGTCAGAATTGCTCCTACATTCTGCAGGTTATCTAAAATAATAAATGTTGTGCGACGTTGAACCAACAAGTGCATATCAAAATAGATTTGCAGTCCTATCGCCAAAACCATTCAGCCACCTTGTCCTGCGCCCAAGAGGTGATAGTCGGCATTCCGACAAGATCTGCCTGTCTGAGATTGTTCAAGGATCTGCAAAAGGGCTCATCCGGGATTTGAACCCGGGACCTCTCGCACCCTAAGCGAGAATCATACCCCTAGACCAACGAGCCTTATGCAAAAAGTTATTTTTTTGCTTTCTGCAGCAATGACAGTGAAGATATCGATTGACGTGTCCATGGTGCTTGGAACGATTGAACATCATGTGAGTGTTTTGTGCTTTACTTGTGAGCATAACAGTCTTCCAAAATCTTGACCATGATTCAGTTCAAATCTTCTGTAGTTCATCTGCTGTGTCTTTCACATTCTGTCTTCTTCAGTCGCGACAGCATAATGATGACGAGTTTTTACAAATTAATAAAGTGCAAAATGAGATCAATTCATTTTTTAAAGAGCAAATTAAAAAATAAGACTTCCAAAAGAATGGAACTCATTTATTTTGAGTCAAATGACGCAAAGGTACGTGAATCAAAGTCAATTAATTTTGAAAATACCCATTCAAATAGATCCGTTTTCAACTAGAGAGATTAAGACTCGGCGTATCCGTCTCAATCCTCCACAACTGCTTATGTTAACCCTCCATATCTGCAGTGAAAGATGGTGGACCTAGATCGGTTTTTGTCAAACCATGAGACAATACCTATAATCGGTCTTCTCACAAAAACATCTCTAGCTTCCGAACCGTTTGACCTACAAATTCATATGACCACTCTCTGGAATGAGGAGACCCTCACGAACACGGTGGTATTCTCAATTTTTCTCTACATCCCCCACAAGTGTCAGGAGACTCGTCTGAAGTCACAAGCGTCTATGTGCCAAGTTCTGTTTGTAGAATCCAAAATCTTGGGCTACAAACTAATGTGACCCCACTTGTCGCAATGTTCTCCGTTTTGCCCTACGTTCCCAACAAGTGTCACGGGACTAATCTGAAGGTAACCTGTTGTGATTAAAACGATAGATTTTTTAACCAGGGACCTCTCGCAACCTAAGCCATAATCATACACCTAAACCGTGAAAGTGAATTATCACTTTCCACCAAAATGACGGTCAAATTATGAGTCGATGTCTCAATGTTGCTACTGAGCTGCACATAGCATTGGTGGTATAGTGGTGAGCATAGGTTGACCCGGGTTCGATTCCCGGCCAATGCAGAGCCTGAGGAATTCATTTGTTTTAGGGGCTGGATGTCATTTCAAGTGTATTACATTTGAATCATTATCCTTGTACTTGGAAGTCAGAATTGCTCCTACATTCTGCAGGTTATCTAAAATAATAAATGTTGTGCGACGTTGAACCAACAAGTGCATATCAAAATAGATTTGCAGTCCTATCGCCAAAACCATTCAGCCACCTTGTCCTGCGCCCAAGAGGTGATAGTCGGCATTCCGACAAGATCTGCCTGTCTGAGATTGTTCAAGGATCTGCAAAAGGGCTCATCCGGGATTTGAACCCGGGACCTCTCACACCCTAAGCGAGAATCATACCCCTAGACCAACGAGCCTTATGCCAAAAGTTATTTTTTTGCTTTCTGCAGCAATGACAGTGAAGATATCGATTGACGTGTCCATGGTGCTTGGAACGATTGAACATCATGTGAGTGTTTTGTGCTTTACTTGTGAGCATAACAGTCTTCCAAAATCTTGACCATGATTCAGTTCAAATCTTCTGTAGTTCATCTGCTGTGTCTTTCACATTCTGTCTTCTTCAGTCGCGACAGCATAATGATGACGAGTTTTTACAAATTAATAAAGTGCAAAATGAGATCAATTCATTTTTTAAAGAGCAAATTAAAAAATAAGACTTCCAAAAGAATGGAACTCATTTATTTTGAGTCAAATGACGCAAAGGTACGTGAATCAAAGTCAATTAATTTTGAAAATACCCATTCAAATAGATCCGTTTTCAACTAGAGAGATTAAGACTCGGCGTATCCGTCTCAATCCTCCACAACTGCTTATGTTAACCCTCCATATCTGCAGTGAAAGATGGTGGACCTAGATCGGTTTTTGTCAAACCATGAGACAATACCTATAATCGGTCTTCTCACAAAAACATCTCTAGCTTCCGAACCGTTTGACCTACAAATTCATATGACCACTCTCTGGAATGAGGAGACCCTCACGAACACGGTGGTATTCTCAATTTTTCTCTACATCCCCCACAAGTGTCAGGAGACTCGTCTGAAGTCACAAGCGTCTATGTGCCAAGTTCTGTTTGTAGAATCCAAAATCTTGGGCTACAAACTAATGTGACCCCACTTGTCGCAATGTTCTCCGTTTTGCCCTACGTTCCCAACAAGTGTCACGGGACTAATCTGAAGGTAACCTGTTGTGATTAAAACGATAGATTTTTTAACCAGGGACCTCTCGCAACCTAAGCCATAATCATACACCTAAACCGTGAAAGTGAATTATCACTTTCCACCAAAATGACGGTCAAATTATGAGTCGATGTCTCAATGTTGCTACTGAGCTGCACATAGCATTGGTGGTATAGTGGTGAGCATAGGTTGACCCGGGTTCGATTCCCGGCCAATGCAGAGCCTGAGGAATTCATTTGTTTTAGGGGCTGGATGTCATTTCAAGTGTATTACATTTGAATCATTATCCTTGTACTTGGAAGTCAGAATTGCTCCTACATTCTGCAGGTTATCTAAAATAATAAATGTTGTGCGACGTTGAACCAACAAGTGCATATCAAAATAGATTTGCAGTCCTATCGCCAAAACCATTCAGCCACCTTGTCCTGCGCCCAAGAGGTGATAGTCGGCATTCCGACAAGATCTGCCTGTCTGAGATTGTTCAAGGATCTGCAAAAGGGCTCATCCGGGATTTGAACCCGGGACCTCTCACACCCTAAGCGAGAATCATACCCCTAGACCAACGAGCCTTATGCCAAAAGTTATTTTTTTGCTTTCTGCAGCAATGACAGTGAAGATATCGATTGACGTGTCCATGGTGCTTGGAACGATTGAACATCATGTGAGTGTTTTGTGCTTTACTTGTGAGCATAACAGTCTTCCAAAATCTTGACCATGATTCAGTTCAAATCTTCTGTAGTTCATCTGCTGTGTCTTTCACATTCTGTCTTCTTCAGTCGCGACAGCATAATGATGACGAGTTTTTACAAATTAATAAAGTGCAAAATGAGATCAATTCATTTTTTAAAGAGCAAATTAAAAAATAAGACTTCCAAAAGAATGGAACTCATTTATTTTGAGTCAAATGACGCAAAGGTACGTGAATCAAAGTCAATTAATTTTGAAAATACCCATTCAAATAGATCCGTTTTCAACTAGAGAGATTAAGACTCGGCGTATCCGTCTCAATCCTCCACAACTGCTTATGTTAACCCTCCATATCTGCAGTGAAAGATGGTGGACCTAGATCGGTTTTTGTCAAACCATGAGACAATACCTATAATCGGTCTTCTCACAAAAACATCTCTAGCTTCCGAACCGTTTGACCTACAAATTCATATGACCACTCTCTGGAATGAGGAGACCCTCACGAACACGGTGGTATTCTCAATTTTTCTCTACATCCCCCACAAGTGTCAGGAGACTCGTCTGAAGTCACAAGCGTCTATGTGCCAAGTTCTGTTTGTAGAATCCAAAATCTTGGGCTACAAACTAATGTGACCCCACTTGTCGCAATGTTCTCCGTTTTGCCCTACGTTCCCAACAAGTGTCACGGGACTAATCTGAAGGTAACCTGTTGTGATTAAAACGATAGATTTTTTAACCAGGGACCTCTCGCAACCTAAGCCATAATCATACACCTAAACCGTGAAAGTGAATTATCACTTTCCACCAAAATGACGGTCAAATTATGAGTCGATGTCTCAATGTTGCTACTGAGCTGCACATAGCATTGGTGGTATAGTGGTGAGCATAGGTTGACCCGGGTTCGATTCCCGGCCAATGCAGAGCCTGAGGAATTCATTTGTTTTAGGGGCTGGATGTCATTTCAAGTGTATTACATTTGAATCATTATCCTTGTACTTGGAAGTCAGAATTGCTCCTACATTCTGCAGGTTATCTAAAATAATAAATGTTGTGCGACGTTGAACCAACAAGTGCATATCAAAATAGATTTGCAGTCCTATCGCCAAAACCATTCAGCCACCTTGTCCTGCGCCCAAGAGGTGATAGTCGGCATTCCGACAAGATCTGCCTGTCTGAGATTGTTCAAGGATCTGCAAAAGGGCTCATCCGGGATTTGAACCCGGGACCTCTCACACCCTAAGCGAGAATCATACCCCTAGACCAACGAGCCTTATGCCAAAAGTTATTTTTTTGCTTTCTGCAGCAATGACAGTGAAGATATCGATTGACGTGTCCATGGTGCTTGGAACGATTGAACATCATGTGAGTGTTTTGTGCTTTACTTGTGAGCATAACAGTCTTCCAAAATCTTGACCATGATTCAGTTCAAATCTTCTGTAGTTCATCTGCTGTGTCTTTCACATTCTGTCTTCTTCAGTCGCGACAGCATAATGATGACGAGTTTTTACAAATTAATAAAGTGCAAAATGAGATCAATTCATTTTTTAAAGAGCAAATTAAAAAATAAGACTTCCAAAAGAATGGAACTCATTTATTTTGAGTCAAATGACGCAAAGGTACGTGAATCAAAGTCAATTAATTTTGAAAATACCCATTCAAATAGATCCGTTTTCAACTAGAGAGATTAAGACTCGGCGTATCCGTCTCAATCCTCCACAACTGCTTATGTTAACCCTCCATATCTGCAGTGAAAGATGGTGGACCTAGATCGGTTTTTGTCAAACCATGAGACAATACCTATAATCGGTCTTCTCACAAAAACATCTCTAGCTTCCGAACCGTTTGACCTACAAATTCATATGACCACTCTCTGGAATGAGGAGACCCTCACGAACACGGTGGTATTCTCAATTTTTCTCTACATCCCCCACAAGTGTCAGGAGACTCGTCTGAAGTCACAACCGTCTATGTGCCAAGTTCTGTTTGTAGAATCCAAAATCTTGGGCTACAAACTAATGTGACCCCACTTGTCGCAATGTTCTCCGTTTTGCCCTACGTTCCCAACAAGTGTCACGGGACTAATCTGAAGGTAACCTGTAGTGATTAAAATGATAGATTTTTTAACCAGGGACCTCTCACAACCTAAGCCATAATCATACACCTAAACCGTGAAAGTGAATTATCACTTTCCACCAAAATGACGGTCAAATTATGAGTCGATGCCTCAATGTTGCTACTGAGCTGCACATAGCATTGGTGGTATAGTGGTGAGCATAGCTGCCTTCCAAGCAGTTGACCCGGGTTTGATTCCCGGCCAATGCAGAGCCTGAGGAATTCATTTGTTTTAGGGGCTGGATGTCATTTCAAGTGTATTACATTTGAATCATTATCGTTGTACTTGGAAGTCAGAATTGCTCCTACATTCTGCAGGTTATCTAAAATAATAAATGTTGTGCGACGTTGAACCAACAAGTGTATATCAAAATAGATTTGCAGTCCCATCGCCAAAACCATTCAGCCAGCTTGTCCTGCGCCCAAGAGGTGATAATCGGCGTTCCGACCAGTGGCCCAAGATCTGCCTGTCTGAGATTGCTCAAGGATCTGCAAAAGGGCTCATCCGGGATTTGAACCCGGGACCTCTCGCACCCTAAGCGAGAATCATACCCCTAGACCAACGAGCCTTATGCCAAAAGTTATTTTTTTGCTTTCTGCAGCAATGACAGTGAAGATATCGATTGACGTGTCCATGGTGCTTGGAACGATTGAACATCATGTGAGTGTTTTGTGCTTTACTTGTGAGCATAACAGTCTTCCAAAATCTTGACCATGATTCAGTTCAAATCTTCTGTAGTTCATCTGCTGTGTCTTTCACATTCTGTCTTCTTCAGTCGCGACAGCATAATGATGACGAGTTTTTACAAATTAATAAAGTGCAAAATGAGATCAATTCATTTTTTAAAGAGCAAATGAAAAAATAAGACTTCCAAAAGAATGGAACTCATTTATTTTGAGTCAAATGACGCAAAGGTACGTGAATCAAAGTCAATTAATGTTGAAAATACCCATTCAAATAGATCCGTTTTCAACTAGAGAGATTAAGACTCGGCGTATCCGTCTCAATCCTCCACAACTGCTTATGTTACCCCTCCATATCTGCAGTGAAAGATGGTGGACCTAGATCGGTTTTTGTCAAACCATGAGACAATACCTATAATCGGTCTTCTCACAAAAACATCTCTAGCTTCCGAACCGTTTGACCTACAAATTCATATGACCACTCTCTGGAATGAGGAGACCCTCACGAACACGGTGGTATTCTCAATTTTTCTCTACATCCCCCACAAGTGTCAGGAGACTCGTCTGAAGTCACAACCGTCTATGTGCCAAGTTCTGTTTGTAGAATCCAAAATCTTGGGCTACAAACTAATGTGACCCCACTTGTCGCAATGTTCTCCGTTTTGCCCTACGTTCCCAACAAGTGTCACGGGACTAATCTGAAGGTAACCTGTAGTGATTAAAATGATAGATTTTTTAACCAGGGACCTCTCGCAACCTAAGCCATAATCATACACCTAAACCGTGAAAGTGAATTATCACTTTCCACCAAAATGACGGTCAAATTATGAGTCGATGCCTCAATGTTGCTACTGAGCTGCACATAGCATTGGTGGTATAGTGGTGAGCATAGCTGCCTTCCAAGCAGTTGACCCGGGTTTGATTCCCGGCCAATGCAGAGCCTGAGGAATTCATTTGTTTTAGGGGCTGGATGTCATTTCAAGTGTATTACATTTGAATCATTATCGTTGTACTTGGAAGTCAGAATTGCTCCTACATTCTGCAGGTTATCTAAAATAATAAATGTTGTGCGACGTTGAACCAACAAGTGTATTACATTTGAATCATTATCGTTGTACTTGGAAGTCAGAATTGCTCCTACATTCTGCAGGTTATCTAAAATAATAAATGTTGTGCGACGTTGAACCAACAAGTGTATATCAAAATAGATTTGCAGTCCCATCGCCAAAACCATTCAGCCAGCTTGTCCTGCGCCCAAGAGGTGATAATCGGCGTTCCGACCAGTGGCCCAAGATCTGCCTGTCTGAGATTGCTCAAGGATCTGCAAAAGGGCTCATCCGGGATTTGAACCCGGGACCTCTCGCACCCTAAGCGAGAATCATACCCCTAGACCAACGAGCCTTATGCCAAAAGTTATTTTTTTGCTTTCTGCAGCAATGACAGTGAAGATATCGATTGACGTGTCCATGGTGCTTGGAACGATTGAACATCATGTGAGTGTTTTGTGCTTTACTTGTGAGCATAACAGTCTTCCAAAATCTTGACCATGATTCAGTTCAAATCTTCTGTAGTTCATCTGCTGTGTCTTTCACATTCTGTCTTCTTCAGTCGCGACAGCATAATGATGACGAGTTTTTACAAATTAATAAAGTGCAAAATGAGATCAATTCATTTTTTAAAGAGCAAATGAAAAAATAAGACTTCCAAAAGAATGGAACTCATTTATTTTGAGTCAAATGACGCAAAGGTACGTGAATCAAAGTCAATTAATGTTGAAAATACCCATTCAAATAGATCCGTTTTCAACTAGAGAGATTAAGACTCGGCGTATCCATCTCAATCCTCCACAACTGCTTATGTTACCCCTCCATATCTGCAGTGAAAGATGGTGGACCTAGATCGGTTTTTGTCAAACCATGAGACAATACCTATAATCGGTCTTCTCACAAAAACATCTCTAGCTTCCGAACCGTTTGACCTACAAATTCATATGACCACTCTCTGGAATGAGGAGACCCTCACAAACACGGTGGTATTCTCAATTTTTCTCTACATCCCCCACAAGTGTCAGGAGACTCGTCTGAAGTCACAACCGTCTATGTGCCAAGTTCTGTTTGTAGAATCCAAAATCTTGGGCTACAAACTAATGTGACCCCACTTGTCGCAATGTTCTCCGTTTTGCCCTACGTTCCCAACAAGTGTCACGGGACTAATCTGAAGGTAACCTGTAGTGATTAAAATGATAGATTTTTTAACCAGGGACCTCTCGCAACCTAAGCCATAATCATACACCTAAACCGTGAAAGTGAATTATCACTTTCCACCAAAATGACGGTCAAATTATGAGTCGATGCCTCAATGTTGCTACTGAGCTGCACATAGCATTGGTGGTATAGTGGTGAGCATAGCTGCCTTCCAAGCAGTTGACCCGGGTTTGATTCCCGGCCAATGCAGAGCCTGAGGAATTCATTTGTTTTAGGGGCTGGATGTCATTTCAAGTGTATTACATTTGAATCATTATCGTTGTACTTGGAAGTCAGAATTGCTCCTACATTCTGCAGGTTATCTAAAATAATAAATGTTGTGCGACGTTGAACCAACAAGTGTATATCAAAATAGATTTGCAGTCCCATCGCCAAAACCATTCAGCCAGCTTGTCCTGCGCCCAAGAGGTGATAATCGGCGTTCCGACCAGTGGCCCAAGATCTGCCTGTCTGAGATTGCTCAAGGATCTGCAAAAGGGCTCATCCGGGATTTGAACCCGGGACCTCTCGCACCCTAAGCGAGAATCATACCCCTAGACCAACGAGCCTTATGCCAAAAGTTATTTTTTTGCTTTCTGCAGCAATGACAGTGAAGATATCGATTGACGTGTCCATGGTGCTTGGAACGATTGAACATCATGTGAGTGTTTTGTGCTTTACTTGTGAGCATAACAGTCTTCCAAAATCTTGACCATGATTCAGTTCAAATCTTCTGTAGTTCATCTGCTGTGTCTTTCACATTCTGTCTTCTTCAGTCGCGACAGCATAATGATGACGAGTTTTTACAAATTAATAAAGTGCAAAATGAGATCAATTCATTTTTTAAAGAGCAAATGAAAAAATAAGACTTCCAAAAGAATGGAACTCATTTATTTTGAGTCAAATGACGCAAAGGTACGTGAATCAAAGTCAATTAATGTTGAAAATACCCATTCAAATAGATCCGTTTTCAACTAGAGAGATTAAGACTCGGCGTATCCATCTCAATCCTCCACAACTGCTTATGTTACCCCTCCATATCTGCAGTGAAAGATGGTGGACCTAGATCGGTTTTTGTCAAACCATGAGACAATACCTATAATCGGTCTTCTCACAAAAACATCTCTAGCTTCCGAACCGTTTGACCTACAAATTCATATGACCACTCTCTGGAATGAGGAGACCCTCACAAACACGGTGGTATTCTCAATTTTTCTCTACATCCCCCACAAGTGTCAGGAGACTCGTCTGAAGTCACAACCGTCTATGTGCCAAGTTCTGTTTGTAGAATCCAAAATCTTGGGCTACAAACTAATGTGACCCCACTTGTCGCAATGTTCTCCGTTTTGCCCTACGTTCCCAACAAGTGTCACGGGACTAATCTGAAGGTAACCTGTAGTGATTAAAATGATAGATTTTTTAACCAGGGACCTCTCGCAACCTAAGCCATAATCATACACCTAAACCGTGAAAGTGAATTATCACTTTCCACCAAAATGACGGTCAAATTATGAGTCGATGCCTCAATGTTGCTACTGAGCTGCACATAGCATTGGTGGTATAGTGGTGAGCATAGCTGCCTTCCAAGCAGTTGACCCGGGTTTGATTCCCGGCCAATGCAGAGCCTGAGGAATTCATTTGTTTTAGGGGCTGGATGTCATTTCAAGTGTATTACATTTGAATCATTATCGTTGTACTTGGAAGTCAGAATTGCTCCTACATTCTGCAGGTTATCTAAAATAATAAATGTTGTGCGACGTTGAACCAACAAGTGTATATCAAAATAGATTTGCAGTCCCATCGCCAAAACCATTCAGCCAGCTTGTCCTGCGCCCAAGAGGTGATAATCGGCGTTCCGACCAGTGGCCCAAGATCTGCCTGTCTGAGATTGCTCAAGGATCTGCAAAAGGGCTCATCCGGGATTTGAACCCGGGACCTCTCGCACCCTAAGCGAGAATCATACCCCTAGACCAACGAGCCTTATGCCAAAAGTTATTTTTTTGCTTTCTGCAGCAATGACAGTGAAGATATCGATTGACGTGTCCATGGTGCTTGGAACGATTGAACATCATGTGAGTGTTTTGTGCTTTACTTGTGAGCATAACAGTCTTCCAAAATCTTGACCATGATTCAGTTCAAATCTTCTGTAGTTCATCTGCTGTGTCTTTCACATTCTGTCTTCTTCAGTCGCGACAGCATAATGATGACGAGTTTTTACAAATTAATAAAGTGCAAAATGAGATCAATTCATTTTTTAAAGAGCAAATGAAAAAATAAGACTTCCAAAAGAATGGAACTCATTTATTTTGAGTCAAATGACGCAAAGGTACGTGAATCAAAGTCAATTAATGTTGAAAATACCCATTCAAATAGATCCGTTTTCAACTAGAGAGATTAAGACTCGGCGTATCCATCTCAATCCTCCACAACTGCTTATGTTACCCCTCCATATCTGCAGTGAAAGATGGTGGACCTAGATCGGTTTTTGTCAAACCATGAGACAATACCTATAATCGGTCTTCTCACAAAAACATCTCTAGCTTCCGAACCGTTTGACCTACAAATTCATATGACCACTCTCTGGAATGAGGAGACCCTCACGAACACGGTGGTATTCTCAATTTTTCTCTACATCCCCCACAAGTGTCAGGAGACTCGTCTGAAGTCACAACCGTCTATGTGCCAAGTTATGTTTGTAGAATCCAAAATCTTGGGCTACAAACTAATGTGACCCCACTTGTCGCAATGTTCTCCGTTTTGCCCTACGTTCCCAACAAGTGACACGGGACTAATCTGAAGGTAACCTGTAGTGATTAAAATGCTAGATTTTTTAACCAGGGACCTCTCGCAACCTAAGCCATAATCATACACCTAAACCGTGAAAGTGAATTATCACTTTCCACCAAAATGACGTTCAAATTATGAGTCGATGTCTCAATGTTGCTACTGAGCTGCACATAGCATTGGTGGTATAGTGGTGAGCATAGCTGCCTTCCAAGCAGTTGACCCGGGTTTGATTCCCGGCCAATGCAGAGCCAGAGGAATTCATTTGTTTTAGGGGCTGGATGTCATTTCAAGTGTATTACATTTGAATCATTATCGTTGTACTTGGAAGTCAGAATTGCTCCTACATTCTGCAGGTTATCTAAAATAATAAATGTTGTGCGACGTTGAACCAACAAGTGTATATCAAAATAGATTTGCAGTCCCATCGCCAAAACCATTCAGCCAGCTTGTCCTGCGCCCAAGAGGTGATAATCGGCGTTCCGACCAGTGGCCCAAGATCTGCCTGTCTGAGATTGCTCAAGGATCTGCAAAAGGGCTCATCCGGGATTTGAACCCGGGACCTCTCGCACCCTAAGCGAGAATCATACCCCTAGACCAACGAGCCTTATGCCAAAAGTTATTTTTTTGCTTTCTGCAGCAATGACAGTGAAGATATCGATTGACGTGTCCATGGTGCTTGGAACGATTGAACATCATGTGAGTGTTTTGTGCTTTACTTGTGAGCATAACAGTCTTCCAAAATCTTGACCATGATTCAGTTCAAATCTTCTGTAGTTCATCTGCTGTGTCTTTCACATTCTGTCTTCTTCAGTCGCGACAGCATAATGATGACGAGTTTTTACAAATTAATAAAGTGCAAAATGAGATCAATTCATTTTTTAAAGAGCAAATGAAAAAATAAGACTTCCAAAAGAATGGAACTCATTTATTTTGAGTCAAATGACGCAAAGGTACGTGAATCAAAGTCAATTAATGTTGAAAATACCCATTCAAATAGATCCGTTTTCAACTAGAGAGATTAAGACTCGGCGTATCCATCTCAATCCTCCACAACTGCTTATGTTACCCCTCCATATCTGCAGTGAAAGATGGTGGACCTAGATCGGTTTTTGTCAAACCATGAGACAATACCTATAATCGGTCTTCTCACAAAAACATCTCTAGCTTCCGAACCGTTTGACCTACAAATTCATATGACCACTCTCTGGAATGAGGAGACCCTCACGAACACGGTGGTATTCTCAATTTTTCTCTACATCCCCCACAAGTGTCAGGAGACTCGTCTGAAGTCACAACCGTCTATGTGCCAAGTTCTGTTTGTAGAATCCAAAATCTTGGGCTACAAACTAATGTGACCCCACTTGTCGCAATGTTCTCCGTTTTGCCCTACGTTCCCAACAAGTGACACGGGACTAATCTGAAGGTAACCTGTAGTGATTAAAATGCTAGATTTTTTAACCAGGGACCTCTCGCAACCTAAGCCATAATCATACACCTAAACCGTGAAAGTGAATTATCACTTTCCACCAAAATGACGTTCAAATTATGAGTCGATGTCTCAATGTTGCTACTGAGCTGCACATAGCATTGGTGGTATAGTGGTGAGCATAGCTGCCTTCCAAGCAGTTGACCCGGGTTTGATTCCCGGCCAATGCAGAGCCAGAGGAATTCATTTGTTTTAGGGGCTGGATGTCATTTCAAGTGTATTACATTTGAATCATTATCGTTGTACTTGGAAGTCAGAATTGCTCCTACATTCTGCAGGTTATCTAAAATAATAAATGTTGTGCGACGTTGAACCAACAAGTGTATATCAAAATAGATTTGCAGTCCCATCGCCAAAACCATTCAGCCACCTTGTCCTGCGCCCAAGAGGTGATAATCGGCGTTCCGACCAGTAGCCCAAGATCTGCCTGTCTGAGATTGCTCAAGGATCTGCAAAAGGGCTCATCCGGGATTTGAACCCGGGACCTCTCGCACCCTAAGCGAGAATCATACCCCTAGACCAACGAGCCTTATGCCAAAAGTTATTTTTTTGCTTTCTGCAGCAATGACAGTGAAGATATCGATTGACGTGTCCATGGTGCTTGGAACGATTGAACATCATGTGAGTGTTTTGTGCTTTACTTGTGAGCATAACAGTCTTCCAAAATCTTGACCATGATTCAGTTCAAATCTTCTGTAGTTCATCTGCTGTGTCTTTCACATTCTGTCTTCTTCAGTCGCGACAGCATAATGATGACGAGTTTTTACAAATTAATAAAGTGCAAAATGAGATCAATTCATTTTTTAAAGAGCAAATGAAAAAATAAGACTTCCAAAAGAATGGAACTCATTTATTTTGAGTCAAATGACGCAAAGGTACGTGAATCAAAGTCAATTAATGTTGAAAATACCCA
Source organism: Oncorhynchus mykiss (assembly GCF_057628025.1). NCBI lineage: Eukaryota > Metazoa > Chordata > Actinopteri > Salmoniformes > Salmonidae > Oncorhynchus > Oncorhynchus mykiss. Next base: position 41,017,746 of record NC_143030.1, on the reverse strand, counting down.
TTCAAATAGATCCGTTTTCAACTAGAGAGATTAAGACTCGGCGTATCCGTCTCAATCCTCCACAACTGCTTATGTTACCCCTCCATATCTGCAGTGAAAGATGGTGGACCTAGATCGGTTTTTGTCAAACCATGAGACAATACCTATAATCGGTCTTCTCACAAAAACATCTCTAGCTTCCGAACCGTTTGACCTACAAATTCATATGACCACTCTCTGGAATGAGGAGACCCTCACGAACACGGTGGTATTCTCAATTTTTCTCTACATCCCCCACAAGTGTCAGGAGACTCGTCTGAAGTCACAACCGTCTATGTGCCAAGTTCTGTTTGTAGAATCCAAAATCTTGGGCTAGAAACTAATGTGACCCCACTTGTCGCAATGTTCTCCGTTTTGCCCTACGTTCCCAACAAGTGTCACGGGACTAATCTGAAGGTAACCTGTAGTGATTAAAATGATAGATTTTTTAACCAGGGACCTCTCGCAACCTAAGCCATAATCATACACCTAAACCGTGAAAGTGAATTATCACTTTCCACCAAAATGACGGTCAAATTATGAGTCGATGCCTCAATGTTGCTACTGAGCTGCACATAGCATTGGTGGTATAGTGGTGAGCATAGCTGCCTTCCAAGCAGTTGACCCGGGTTTGATTCCCGGCCAATGCAGAGCCTGAGGAATTCATTTGTTTTAGGGGCTGGATGTCATTTCAAGTGTATTACATTTGAATCATTATCCTTGTACTTGGAAGTCAGAATTGCTCCTACATTCTGCAGGTTATCTAAAATAATAAATGTTGTGCGACGTTGAACCAACAAGTGTATATCAAAATAGATTTGCAGTCCCATCGCCAAAACCATTCAGCCAGCTTGTCCTGCGCCCAAGAGGTGATAATCGGCGTTCCGACCAGTGGCCCAAGATCTGCCTGTCTGAGATTGCTCAAGGATCTGCAAAAGGGCTCATCCGGGATTTGAACCCGGGACCTCTCGCACCCTAAGCGAGAATCATACCCCTAGACCAACGAGCCTTATGCCAAAAGTTATTTTTTTGCTTTCTGCAGCAATGACAGTGAAGATATCGATTGACGTGTCCATGGTGCTTGGAACGATTGAACATCATGTGAGTGTTTTGTGCTTTACTTGTGAGCATAACAGTCTTCCAAAATCTTGACCATGATTCAGTTCAAATCTTCTGTAGTTCATCTGCTGTGTCTTTCACATTCTGTCTTCTTCAGTCGCGACAGCATAATGATGACGAGTTTTTACAAATTAATAAAGTGCAAAATGAGATCAATTCATTTTTTAAAGAGCAAATGAAAAAATAAGACTTCCAAAAGAATGGAACTCATTTATTTTGAGTCAAATGACGCAAAGGTACGTGAATCAAAGTCAATTAATGTTGAAAATACCCATTCAAATAGATCCGTTTTCAACTAGAGAGATTAAGACTCGGCGTATCCGTCTCAATCCTCCACAACTGCTTATGTTACCCCTCCATATCTGCAGTGAAAGATGGTGGACCTAGATCGGTTTTTGTCAAACCATGAGACAATACCTATAATCGGTCTTCTCACAAAAACATCTCTAGCTTCCGAACCGTTTGACCTACAAATTCATATGACCACTCTCTGGAATGAGGAGACCCTCACGAACACGGTGGTATTCTCAATTTTTCTCTACATCCCCCACAAGTGTCAGGAGACTCGTCTGAAGTCACAACCGTCTATGTGCCAAGTTCTGTTTGTAGAATCCAAAATCTTGGGCTACAAACTAATGTGACCCCACTTGTCGCAATGTTCTCCGTTTTGCCCTACGTTCCCAACAAGTGTCACGGGACTAATCTGAAGGTAACCTGTAGTGATTAAAATGATAGATTTTTTAACCAGGGACCTCTCACAACCTAAGCCATAATCATACACCTAAACCGTGAAAGTGAATTATCACTTTCCACCAAAATGACGGTCAAATTATGAGTCGATGCCTCAATGTTGCTACTGAGCTGCACATAGCATTGGTGGTATAGTGGTGAGCATAGCTGCCTTCCAAGCAGTTGACCCGGGTTTGATTCCCGGCCAATGCAGAGCCTGAGGAATTCATTTGTTTTAGGGGCTGGATGTCATTTCAAGTGTATTACATTTGAATCATTATCGTTGTACTTGGAAGTCAGAATTGCTCCTACATTCTGCAGGTTATCTAAAATAATAAATGTTGTGCGACGTTGAACCAACAAGTGTATATCAAAATAGATTTGCAGTCCCATCGCCAAAACCATTCAGCCAGCTTGTCCTGCGCCCAAGAGGTGATAATCGGCGTTCCGACCAGTGGCCCAAGATCTGCCTGTCTGAGATTGCTCAAGGATCTGCAAAAGGGCTCATCCGGGATTTGAACCCGGGACCTCTCGCACCCTAAGCGAGAATCATACCCCTAGACCAACGAGCCTTATGCCAAAAGTTATTTTTTTGCTTTCTGCAGCAATGACAGTGAAGATATCGATTGACGTGTCCATGGTGCTTGGAACGATTGAACATCATGTGAGTGTTTTGTGCTTTACTTGTGAGCATAACAGTCTTCCAAAATCTTGACCATGATTCAGTTCAAATCTTCTGTAGTTCATCTGCTGTGTCTTTCACATTCTGTCTTCTTCAGTCGCGACAGCATAATGATGACGAGTTTTTACAAATTAATAAAGTGCAAAATGAGATCAATTCATTTTTTAAAGAGCAAATGAAAAAATAAGACTTCCAAAAGAATGGAACTCATTTATTTTGAGTCAAATGACGCAAAGGTACGTGAATCAAAGTCAATTAATGTTGAAAATACCCATTCAAATAGATCCGTTTTCAACTAGAGAGATTAAGACTCGGCGTATCCGTCTCAATCCTCCACAACTGCTTATGTTACCCCTCCATATCTGCAGTGAAAGATGGTGGACCTAGATCGGTTTTTGTCAAACCATGAGACAATACCTATAATCGGTCTTCTCGCAAAAACATCTCTGGCTTCCGAACCGTTTGACCTACAAATTCATATGACCACTCTCTGGAATGAGGAGACCCTCACGAACACGGTGGTATTCTCAATTTTTCTCTACATCCCCCACAAGTGTCAGGAGACTCGTCTGAAGTCACAACCGTCTATGTGCCAAGTTCTGTTTGTAGAATCCAAAATCTTGGGCTACAAACTAATGTGACCCCACTTGTCGCAATGTTCTCCGTTTTGCCCTAAGTTCCCAACAAGTGTCACGGGACTAATCTGAAGGTAACCTGTAGTGATTAAAATGCTAGATTTTTTAACCAGGGACCTCTCGCAACCTAAGCCATAATCATACACCTAAACCGTGAAAGTGAATTATCACTTTCCACCAAAATGACGTTCAAATTATGAGTCGATGTCTCAATGTTGCTACTGAGCTGCACATAGCATTGGTGGTATAGTGGTGAGCATAGCTGCCTTCCAAGCAGTTGACCCGGGTTCGATTCCCGGCCAATGCAGAGCCTGAGGAATTCATTTGTTTTAGGGGCTGGATGTCATTTCAAGTGTATTACATTTGAATCATTATCGTTGTACTTGGAAGTCAGAATTGCTCCTACATTCTGCAGGTTATCTAAAATAATAAATGTTGTGCGACGTTGAACCAACAAGTGTATATCAAAATAGATTTGCAGTCCCATCGCCAAAACCATTCAGCCACCTTGTCCTGCGCCCAAGAGGTGATAATCGGCGTTCCGACCAGTAGCCCAAGATCTGCCTGTCTGAGATTGCTCAAGGATCTGCAAAAGGGCTCATCCGGGATTTGAACCCGGGACCTCTCGCACCCTAAGCGAGAATCATACCCCTAGACCAACGAGCCTTATGCCAAAAGTTATTTTTTTGCTTTCTGCAGCAATGACAGTGAAGATATCGATTGACGTGTCCATGGTGCTTGGAACGATTGAACATCATGTGAGTGTTTTGTGCTTTACTTGTGAGCATAACAGTCTTCCAAAATCTTGACCATGATTCAGTTCAAATCTTCTGTAGTTCATCTGCTGTGTCTTTCACATTCTGTCTTCTTCAGTCGCGACAGCATAATGATGACGAGTTTTTACAAATTAATAAAGTGCAAAATGAGATCAATTCATTTTTTAAAGAGCAAATGAAAAAATAAGACTTCCAAAAGAATGGAACTCATTTATTTTGAGTCAAATGACGCAAAGGTACGTGAATCAAAGTCAATTAATGTTGAAAATACCCATTCAAATAGATCCGTTTTCAACTAGAGAGATTAAGACTCGGCGTATCCGTCTCAATCCTCCACAACTGCTTATGTTACCCCTCCATATCTGCAGTGAAAGATGGTGGACCTAGATCGGTTTTTGTCAAACCATGAGACAATACCTATAATCGGTCTTCTCGCAAAAACATCTCTGGCTTCCGAACCGTTTGACCTACAAATTCATATGACCACTCTCTGGAATGAGGAGACCCTCACGAACACGGTGGTATTCTCAATTTTTCTCTACATCCCCCACAAGTGTCAGGAGACTCGTCTGAAGTCACAACCGTCTATGTGCCAAGTTCTGTTTGTAGAATCCAAAATCTTGGGCTACAAACTAATGTGACCCCACTTGTCGCAATGTTCTCCGTTTTGCCCTAAGTTCCCAACAAGTGTCACGGGACTAATCTGAAGGTAACCTGTAGTGATTAAAATGCTAGATTTTTTAACCAGGGACCTCTCGCAACCTAAGCCATAATCATACACCTAAACCGTGAAAGTGAATTATCACTTTCCACCAAAATGACGTTCAAATTATGAGTCGATGTCTCAATGTTGCTACTGAACTGCACATAGCATTGGTGGTATAGTGGTGAGCATAGCTGCCTTCCAAGCAGTTGACCCGGGTTCGATTCCCGGCCAATGCAGAGCCTGAGGAATTCATTTGTTTTAGGGGCTGGATGTCATTTCAAGTGTATTACATTTGAATCATTATCGTTGTACTTGGAAGTCAGAATTGCTCCTACATTCTGCAGGTTATCTAAAATAATAAATGTTGTGCGACGTTGAACCAACAAGTGTATATCAAAATAGATTTGCAGTCCCATCGCCAAAACCATTCAGCCACCTTGTCCTGCGCCCAAGAGGTGATAATCGGCGTTCCGACCAGTAGCCCAAGATCTGCCTGTCTGAGATTGCTCAAGGATCTGCAAAAGGGCTCATCCGGGATTTGAACCCGGGACCTCTCGCACCCTAAGCGAGAATCATACCCCTAGACCAACAAGCCTCATGCCAAAAGTTATTTTTTTGCTTTCTGCAGCAATGACAGTGAAGATATCGATTGACGTGTCCATGGTGCTTGGAACGATTGAACATCATGTGAGTGTTTTGTGCTTTACTTGTGAGCATAACAGTCTTCCAAAATCTTGACCATGATTCAGTTCAAATCTTCTGTAGTTCATCTGCTGTGTCTTTCACATTCTGTCTTCTTCAGTCGCGACAGCATAATGATGACGAGTTTTTACAAATTAATAAAGTGCAAAATGAGATCAATTCATTTTTTAAAGAGCAAATGAAAAAATAAGACTTCCAAAAGAATGGAACTCATTTATTTTGAGTCAAATGACGCAAAGGTACGTGAATCAAAGTCAATTAATGTTGAAAATACCCATTCAAATAGATCCGTTTTCAACTAGAGAGATTAAGACTCGGCGTATCCATCTCAATCCTCCACAACTGCTTATGTTACCCCTCCATATCTGCAGTGAAAGATGGTGGACCTAGATCGGTTTTTGTCAAACCATGAGACAATACCTATAATCGGTCTTCTCACAAAAACATCTCTAGCTTCCGAACCGTTTGACCTACAAATTCATATGACCACTCTCTGGAATGAGGAGACCCTCACGAACACGGTGGTATTCTCAATTTTTCTCTACATCCCCCACAAGTGTCAGGAGACTCGTCTGAAGTCACAACCGTCTATGTGCCAAGTTATGTTTGTAGAATCCAAAATCTTGGGCTACAAACTAATGTGACCCCACTTGTCGCAATGTTCTCCGTTTTGCCCTACGTTCCCAACAAGTGTCACGGGACTAATCTGAAGGTAACCTGTAGTGATTAAAATGCTAGATTTTTTAACCAGGGACCTCTCGCAACCTAAGCCATAATCATACACCTAAACCGTGAAAGTGAATTATCACTTTCCACCAAAATGACGGTCAAATTATGAGTCGATGCCTCAATGTTGCTACTGAGCTGCACATAGCATTGGTGGTATAGTGGTGAGCATAGCTGCCTTCCAAGCAGTTGACCCGGGTTTGATTCCCGGCCAATGCAGAGCCTGAGGAATTCATTTGTTTTAGGGGCTGGATGTCATTTCAAGTGTATTACATTTGAATCATTATCCTTGTACTTGGAAGTCAGAATTGCTCCTACATTCTGCAGGTTATCTAAAATAATAAATGTTGTGCGACGTTGAACCAACAAGTGTATATCAAAATAGATTTGCAGTCCCATCGCCAAAACCATTCAGCCAGCTTGTCCTGCGCCCAAGAGGTGATAATCGGCGTTCCGACCAGTGGCCCAAGATCTGCCTGTCTGAGATTGCTCAAGGATCTGCAAAAGGGCTCATCCGGGATTTGAACCCGGGACCTCTCGCACCCTAAGCGAGAATCATACCCCTAGACCAACGAGCCTTATGCCAAAAGTTATTTTTTTGCTTTCTGCAGCAATGACAGTGAAGATATCGATTGACGTGTCCATGGTGCTTGGAACGATTGAACATCATGTGAGTGTTTTGTGCTTTACTTGTGAGCATAACAGTCTTCCAAAATCTTGACCATGATTCAGTTCAAATCTTCTGTAGTTCATCTGCTGTGTCTTTCACATTCTGTCTTCTTCAGTCGCGACAGCATAATGATGACGAGTTTTTACAAATTAATAAAGTGCAAAATGAGATCAATTCATTTTTTAAAGAGCAAATGAAAAAATAAGACTTCCAAAAGAATGGAACTCATTTATTTTGAGTCAAATGACGCAAAGGTACGTGAATCAAAGTCAATTAATGTTGAAAATACCCATTCAAATAGATCCGTTTTCAACTAGAGAGATTAAGACTCGGCGTATCCGTCTCAATCCTCCACAACTGCTTATGTTACCCCTCCATATCTGCAGTGAAAGATGGTGGACCTAGATCGGTTTTTGTCAAACCATGAGACAATACCTATAATCGGTCTTCTCACAAAAACATCTCTAGCTTCCGAACCGTTTGACCTACAAATTCATATGACCACTCTCTGGAATGAGGAGACCCTCACGAACACGGTGGTATTCTCAATTTTTCTCTACATCCCCCACAAGTGTCAGGAGACTCGTCTGAAGTCACAACCGTCTATGTGCCAAGTTCTGTTTGTAGAATCCAAAATCTTGGGCTACAAACTAATGTGACCCCACTTGTCGCAATGTTCTCCGTTTTGCCCTACGTTCCCAACAAGTGTCACGGGACTAATCTGAAGGTAACCTGTAGTGATTAAAATGATAGATTTTTTAACCAGGGACCTCTCACAACCTAAGCCATAATCATACACCTAAACCGTGAAAGTGAATTATCACTTTCCACCAAAATGACGGTCAAATTATGAGTCGATGCCTCAATGTTGCTACTGAGCTGCACATAGCATTGGTGGTATAGTGGTGAGCATAGCTGCCTTCCAAGCAGTTGACCCGGGTTTGATTCCCGGCCAATGCAGAGCCTGAGGAATTCATTTGTTTTAGGGGCTGGATGTCATTTCAAGTGTATTACATTTGAATCATTATCGTTGTACTTGGAAGTCAGAATTGCTCCTACATTCTGCAGGTTATCTAAAATAATAAATGTTGTGCGACGTTGAACCAACAAGTGTATATCAAAATAGATTTGCAGTCCCATCGCCAAAACCATTCAGCCAGCTTGTCCTGCGCCCAAGAGGTGATAATCGGCGTTCCGACCAGTGGCCCAAGATCTGCCTGTCTGAGATTGCTCAAGGATCTGCAAAAGGGCTCATCCGGGATTTGAACCCGGGACCTCTCGCACCCTAAGCGAGAATCATACCCCTAGACCAACGAGCCTTATGCCAAAAGTTATTTTTTTGCTTTCTGCAGCAATGACAGTGAAGATATCGATTGACGTGTCCATGGTGCTTGGAACGATTGAACATCATGTGAGTGTTTTGTGCTTTACTTGTGAGCATAACAGTCTTCCAAAATCTTGACCATGATTCAGTTCAAATCTTCTGTAGTTCATCTGCTGTGTCTTTCACATTCTGTCTTCTTCAGTCGCGACAGCATAATGATGACGAGTTTTTACAAATTAATAAAGTGCAAAATGAGATCAATTCATTTTTTAAAGAGCAAATGAAAAAATAAGACTTCCAAAAGAATGGAACTCATTTATTTTGAGTCAAATGACGCAAAGGTACGTGAATCAAAGTCAATTAATGTTGAAAATACCCATTCAAATAGATCCGTTTTCAACTAGAGAGATTAAGACTCGGCGTAGCCGTCTCAATCCTCCACAACTGCTTATGTTACCCCTCCATATCTGCAGTGAAAGATGGTGGACCTAGATCGGTTTTTGTCAAACCATGAGACAATACCTATAATCGGTCTTCTCGCAAAAACATCTCTGGCTTCCGAACCGTTTGACCTACAAATTCATATGACCACTCTCTGGAATGAGGAGACCCTCACGAACACGGTGGTATTCTCAATTTTTCTCTACATCCCCCACAAGTGTCAGGAGACTCGTCTGAAGTCACAACCGTCTATGTGCCAAGTTCTGTTTGTAGAATCCAAAATCTTGGGCTACAAACTAATGTGACCCCACTTGTCGCAATGTTCTCCGTTTTGCCCTACGTTCCCAACAAGTGTCACGGGACTAATCTGAAGGTAACCTGTAGTGATTAAAATGATAGATTTTTTAACCAGGGACCTCTCACAACCTAAGCCATAATCATACACCTAAACCGTGAAAGTGAATTATCACTTTCCACCAAAATGACGGTCAAATTATGAGTCGATGCCTCAATGTTGCTACTGAGCTGCACATAGCATTGGTGGTATAGTGGTGAGCATAGCTGCCTTCCAAGCAGTTGACCCGGGTTTGATTCCCGGCCAATGCAGAGCCTGAGGAATTCATTTGTTTTAGGGGCTGGATGTCATTTCAAGTGTATTACATTTGAATCATTATCGTTGTACTTGGAAGTCAGAATTGCTCCTACATTCTGCAGGTTATCTAAAATAATAAATGTTGTGCGACGTTGAACCAACAAGTGTATATCAAAATAGATTTGCAGTCCCATCGCCAAAACCATTCAGCCAGCTTGTCCTGCGCCCAAGAGGTGATAATCGGCGTTCCGACCAGTGGCCCAAGATCTGCCTGTCTGAGATTGCTCAAGGATCTGCAAAAGGGCTCATCCGGGATTTGAACCCGGGACCTCTCGCACCCTAAGCGAGAATCATACCCCTAGACCAACGAGCCTTATGCCAAAAGTTATTTTTTTGCTTTCTGCAGCAATGACAGTGAAGATATCGATTGACGTGTCCATGGTGCTTGGAACGATTGAACATCATGTGAGTGTTTTGTGCTTTACTTGTGAGCATAACAGTCTTCCAAAATCTTGACCATGATTCAGTTCAAATCTTCTGTAGTTCATCTGCTGTGTCTTTCACATTCTGTCTTCTTCAGTCGCGACAGCATAATGATGACGAGTTTTTACAAATTAATAAAGTGCAAAATGAGATCAATTCATTTTTTAAAGAGCAAATGAAAAAATAAGACTTCCAAAAGAATGGAACTCATTTATTTTGAGTCAAATGACGCAAAGGTACGTGAATCAAAGTCAATTAATGTTGAAAATACCCATTCAAATAGATCCGTTTTCAACTAGAGAGATTAAGACTCGGCGTAGCCGTCTCAATCCTCCACAACTGCTTATGTTACCCCTCCATATCTGCAGTGAAAGATGGTGGACCTAGATCGGTTTTTGTCAAACCATGAGACAATACCTATAATCGGTCTTCTCGCAAAAACATCTCTGGCTTCCGAACCGTTTGACCTACAAATTCATATGACCACTCTCTGGAATGAGGAGACCCTCACGAACACGGTGGTATTCTCAATTTTTCTCTACATCCCCCACAAGTGTCAGGAGACTCGTCTGAAGTCACAACCGTCTATGTGCCAAGTTCTGTTTGTAGAATCCAAAATCTTGGGCTACAAACTAATGTGACCCCACTTGTCGCAATGTTCTCCGTTTTGCCCTAAGTTCCCAACAAGTGTCACGGGACTAATCTGAAGGTAACCTGTAGTGATTAAAATGCTAGATTTTTTAACCAGGGACCTCTCGCAACCTAAGCCATAATCATACACCTAAACCGTGAAAGTGAATTATCACTTTCCACCAAAATGACGTTCAAATTATGAGTCGATGTCTCAATGTTGCTACTGAGCTGCACATAGCATTGGTGGTATAGTGGTGAGCATAGCTGCCTTCCAAGCAGTTGACCCGGGTTCGATTCCCGGCCAATGCAGAGCCTGAGGAATTCATTTGTTTTAGGGGCTGGATGTCATTTCAAGTGTATTACATTTGAATCATTATCGTTGTACTTGGAAGTCAGAATTGCTCCTACATTCTGCAGGTTATCTAAAATAATAAATGTTGTGCGACGTTGAACCAACAAGTGTATATCAAAATAGATTTGCAGTCCCATCGCCAAAACCATTCAGCCACCTTGTCCTGCGCCCAAGAGGTGATAATCGGCGTTCCGACCAGTAGCCCAAGATCTGCCTGTCTGAGATTGCTCAAGGATCTGCAAAAGGGCTCATCCGGGATTTGAACCCGGGACCTCTCGCACCCTAAGCGAGAATCATACCCCTAGACCAACGAGCCTCATGCCAAAAGTTATTTTTTTGCTTTCTGCAGCAATGACAGTGAAGATATCGATTGACGTGTCCATGGTGCTTGGAACGATTGAACATCATGTGAGTGTTTTGTGCTTTACTTGTGAGCATAACAGTCTTCCAAAATCTTGACCATGATTCAGTTCAAATCTTCTGTAGTTCATCTGCTGTGTCTTTCACATTCTGTCTTCTTCAGTCGCGACAGCATAATGATGACGAGTTTTTACAAATTAATAAAGTGCAAAATGAGATCAATTCATTTTTTAAAGAGCAAATGAAAAAATAAGACTTCCAAAAGAATGGAACTCATTTATTTTGAGTCAAATGACGCAAAGGTACGTGAATCAAAGTCAATTAATGTTGAAAATACCCATTCAAATAGATCCGTTTTCAACTAGAGAGATTAAGACTCGGCGTATCCATCTCAATCCTCCACAACTGCTTATGTTACCCCTCCATATCTGCAGTGAAAGATGGTGGACCTAGATCGGTTTTTGTCAAACCATGAGACAATACCTATAATCGGTCTTCTCACAAAAACATCTCTAGCTTCCGAACCGTTTGACCTACAAATTCATATGACCACTCTCTGGAATGAGGAGACCCTCACGAACACGGTGGTATTCTCAATTTTTCTCTACATCCCCCACAAGTGTCAGGAGACTCGTCTGAAGTCACAACCGTCTATGTGCCAAGTTCTGTTTGTAGAATCCAAAATCTTGGGCTACAAACTAATGTGACCCCACTTGTCGCAATGTTCTCCGTTTTGCCCTACGTTCCCAACAAGTGTCACGGGACTAATCTGAAGGTAACCTGTAGTGATTAAAATGCTAGATTTTTTAACCAGGGACCTCTCGCAACCTAAGCCATAATCATACACCTAAACCGTGAAAGTGAATTATCACTTTCCACCAAAATGACGTTCAAATTATGAGTCGATGTCTCAATGTTGCTACTGAGCTGCACATAGCATTGGTGGTATAGTGGTGAGCATAGCTGCCTTCCAAGCAGTTGACCCGGGTTCGATTCCCGGCCAATGCAGAGCCAGAGGAATTCATTTGTTTTAGGGGCTGGATGTCATTTCAAGTGTATTACATTTGAATCATTATCGTTGTACTTGGAAGTCAGAATTGCTCCTACATTCTGCAGGTTATCTAAAATAATAAATGTTGTGCGACGTTGAACCAACAAGTGTATATCAAAATAGATTTGCAGTCCCATCGCCAAAACCATTCAGCCACCTTGTCCTGCGCCCAAGAGGTGATAATCGGCGTTCCGACCAGTAGCCCAAGATCTGCCTGTCTGAGATTGCTCAAGGATCTGCAAAAGGGCTCATCCGGGATTTGAACCCGGGACCTCTCGCACCCTAAGCGAGAATCATACCCCTAGACCAACGAGCCTTATGCCAAAAGTTATTTTTTTGCTTTCTGCAGCAATGACAGTGAAGATATCGATTGACGTGTCCATGGTGCTTGGAACGATTGAACATCATGTGAGTGTTTTGTGCTTTACTTGTGAGCATAACAGTCTTCCAAAATCTTGACCATGATTCAGTTCAAATCTTCTGTAGTTCATCTGCTATGTCTTTCACATTCTGTCTTCTTCAGTCGCGACAGCATAATGATGACGAGTTTTTACAAATTAATAAAGTGCAAAATGAGATCAATTCATTTTTTAAAGAGCAAATGAAAAAATAAGACTTCCAAAAGAATGGAACTCATTTATTTTGAGTCAAATGACGCAAAGGTACGTGAATCAAAGTCAATTAATGTTGAAAATACCCATTCAAATAGATCCGTTTTCAACTAGAGAGATTAAGACTCGGCGTATCCATCTCAATCCTCCACAACTGCTTATGTTACCCCTCCATATCTGCAGTGAAAGATGGTGGACCTAGATCGGTTTTTGTCAAACCATGAGACAATACCTATAATCGGTCTTCTCACAAAAACATCTCTAGCTTCCGAACCGTTTGACCTACAAATTCATATGACCACTCTCTGGAATGAGGAGACCCTCACGAACACGGTGGTATTCTCAATTTTTCTCTACATCCCCCACAAGTGTCAGGAGACTCGTCTGAAGTCACAACCGTCTATGTGCCAAGTTCTGTTTGTAGAATCCAAAATCTTGGGCTACAAACTAATGTGACCCCACTTGTCGCAATGTTCTCCGTTTTGCCCTACGTTCCCAACAAGTGTCACGGGACTAATCTGAAGGTAACCTGTAGTGATTAAAATGCTAGATTTTTTAACCAGGGACCTCTCGCAACCTAAGCCATAATCATACACCTAAACCGTGAAAGTGAATTATCACTTTCCACCAAAATGACGTTCAAATTATGAGTCGATGTCTCAATGTTGCTACTGAGCTGCACATAGCATTGGTGGTATAGTGGTGAGCATAGCTGCCTTCCAAGCAGTTGACCCGGGTTCGATTCCCGGCCAATGCAGAGCCAGAGGAATTCATTTGTTTTAGGGGCTGGATGTCATTTCAAGTGTATTACATTTGAATCATTATCGTTGTACTTGGAAGTCAGAATTGCTCCTACATTCTGCAGGTTATCTAAAATAATAAATGTTGTGCGACGTTGAACCAACAAGTGTATATCAAAATAGATTTGCAGTCCCATCGCCAAAACCATTCAGCCACCTTGTCCTGCGCCCAAGAGGTGATAATCGGCGTTCCGACCAGTAGCCCAAGATCTGCCTGTCTGAGATTGCTCAAGGATCTGCAAAAGGGCTCATCCGGGATTTGAACCCGGGACCTCTCGCACCCTAAGCGAGAATCATACCCCTAGACCAACGAGCATTATGCCAAAAGTTATGTTTTTGCTTTCTGCAGCAATGACAGTGAAGATATCGATTGACGTGTCCATGGTGCTTGGAACGATTGAACATCATGTGAGTGTTTTGTGCTTTACTTGTGAGCATAACAGTCTTCCAAAATCTTGACCATGATTCAGTTCAAATCTTCTGTAGTTCATCTGCTATGTCTTTCACATTCTGTCTTCTTCAGTCGCGACAGCATAATGATGACGAGTTTTTACAAATTAATAAAGTGCAAAATGAGATCAATTCATTTTTTAAAGAGCAAATGAAAAAATAAGACTTCCAAAAGAATGGAACTCATTTATTTTGAGTCAAATGACGCAAAGGTACGTGAATCAAAGTCAATTAATGTTGAAAATACCCATTCAAATAGATCCGTTTTCAACTAGAGAGATTAAGACTCGGCGTATCCATCTCAATCCTCCACAACTGCTTATGTTACCCCTCCATATCTGCAGTGAAAGATGGTGGACCTAGATCGGTTTTTGTCAAACCATGAGACAATACCTATAATCGGTCTTCTCACAAAAACATCTCTAGCTTCCGAACCGTTTGACCTACAAATTCATATGACCACTCTCTGGAATGAGGAGACCCTCACGAACACGGTGGTATTCTCAATTTTTCTCTACATCCCCCACAAGTGTCAGGAGACTCGTCTGAAGTCACAACCGTCTATGTGCCAAGTTCTGTTTGTAGAATCCAAAATCTTGGGCTACAAACTAATGTGACCCCACTTGTCGCAATGTTCTCCGTTTTGCCCTACGTTCCCAACAAGTGTCACGGGACTAATCTGAAGGTAACCTGTAGTGATTAAAATGCTAGATTTTTTAACCAGGGACCTCTCGCAACCTAAGCCATAATCATACACCTAAACCGTGAAAGTGAATTATCACTTTCCACCAAAATGACGTTCAAATTATGAGTCGATGTCTCAATGTTGCTACTGAGCTGCACATAGCATTGGTGGTATAGTGGTGAGCATAGCTGCCTTCCAAGCAGTTGACCTGGGTTCGATTCCCGGCCAATGCAGAGCCAGAGGAATTCATTTGTTTTAGGGGCTGGATGTCATTTCAAGTGTATTACATTTGAATCATTATCGTTGTACTTGGAAGTCAGAATTGCTCCTACATTCTGCAGGTTATCTAAAATAATAAATGTTGTGCGACGTTGAACCAACAAGTGTATATCAAAATAGATTTGCAGTCCCATCGCCAAAACCATTCAGCCACCTTGTCCTGCGCCCAAGAGGTGATAATCGGCGTTCCGACCAGTAGCCCAAGATCTGCCTGTCTGAGATTGCTCAAGGATCTGCAAAAGGGCTCATCCGGGATTTGAACCCGGGACCTCTCGCACCCTAAGCGAGAATCATACCCCTAGACCAACGAGCATTATGCCAAAAGTTATTTTTTTGCTTTCTGCAGCAATGACAGTGAAGATATCGATTGACGTGTCCATGGTGCTTGGAACGATTGAACATCATGTGAGTGTTTTGTGCTTTACTTGTGAGCATAACAGTCTTCCAAAATCTTGACCATGATTCAGTTCAAATCTTCTGTAGTTCATCTGCTGTGTCTTTCACATTCTGTCTTCTTCAGTCGCGACAGCATAATGATGACGAGTTTTTACAAATTAATAAAGTGCAAAATGAGATCAATTCATTTTTTAAAGAGCAAATGAAAAAATAAGACTTCCAAAAGAATGGAACTCATTTATTTTGAGTCAAATGACGCAAAGGTACGTGAATCAAAGTCAATTAATGTTGAAAATACCCATTCAAATAGATCCGTTTTCAACTAGAGAGATTAAGACTCGGCGTATCCATCTCAATCCTCCACAACTGCTTATGTTACCCCTCCATATCTGCAGTGAAAGATGGTGGACCTAGATCGGTTTTTGTCAAACCATGAGACAATACCTATAATCGGTCTTCTCACAAAAACATCTCTAGCTTCCGAACCGTTTGACCTACAAATTCATATGACCACTCTCTGGAATGAGGAGACCCTCACGAACACGGTGGTATTCTCAATTTTTCTCTACATCCCCCACAAGTGTCAGGAGACTCGTCTGAAGTCACAACCATCTATGTGCCAAGTTCTGTTTGTAGAATCCAAAATCTTGGGCTACAAACTAATGTGACCCCACTTGTCGCAATGTTCTCCGTTTTGCCCTACGTTCCCAACAAGTGTCATGGGACTAATCTGAAGGTAACCTGTAGTGATTAAAATGCTAGATTTTTTAACCAGGGACCTCTCGCAACCTAAGCCATAATCATACACCTAAACCGTGAAAGTGAATTATCACTTTCCACCAAAATGACGTTCAAATTATGAGTCGATGTCTCAATGTTGCTACTGAGCTGCACATAGCATTGGTGGTATAGTGGTGAGCATAGCTGCCTTCCAAGCAGTTGACCCGGGTTCGATTCCCGGCCAATGCAGAGCCAGAGGAATTCATTTTTTTTAGGGGCTGGATGTCATTTCAAGTGTATTACATTTGAATCATTATCGTTGTACTTGGAAGTCAGAATTGCTCCGACAGTGAAGATATCGATTGACGTGTCCATGGTGCTTGGAACGATTGAACATCATGTGAGTGTTTTGTGCTTTACTTGTGAGCATAACAGTCTTCCAAAATCAATCAATCAATCAAATTTATTTTATATAGCCCTTCGTACATCAGCTGATATCTCAAAGTGCTGTACAGAAACCCAGCCTAAAACCCCAAACAGCAAGCAATGCAGGTGAAGAAGCACAGTGGCTAGGAAAAACTCCCTAGAAAGGCCAAAACCTAGGAAGAAACCTAGAGAGGAACCAGGCTATGTGGGGTGGCCAGTCCTCTTCTGGCTGTGCCGGGTGGAGATTATAACAAAACATGGTCAAGATGTTCAAATGTTCATAAATGACCAGCATGGTCGAATAATAATAAGGCAGAATAGTTGAAACTGGAGCAGCAGCACAGTCAGGTGGACTGGGGACAGCAAGGAGTCATCATGTCAGGTATTCCTGGGGCATGGTCCTAGGGCTCAGGTCCTCCGAGAGAGAGAAAGAAAGAGAGAATTAGAGAGAGCATATGTGGGATGGCCAGTCCTCTTCTGGCTGTGCCGGGTGGAGATTATAACAGAACATGGCCAAGATGTTCAAATGTTCATAAATGATCAGCATGGTCGAATAATAATAAGGCAGAACAGTTGAAACTGGAGCAGCAGCACAGCCAGGTGGACTGGGGACAGCAAGGAGTCATCATGTCAGGTAGTCCTGGGGCATGGTCCTAGGGCTCAGGTCCTCCGAGAGAGAGAAAGAGAGAAGGAGAGAATCAGAGAACGCACACTTAGATTCACACAGGACACCGAATAGGACTGGAGAAGTACTCCAGATATAACAAACTGACCCTAGCCCCCCGACACATAAACTACTGCAGCATAAATACTGGAGGCTGAGACAGGAGGGGTCAGGAGACACTGTGGCCCACTCCGAGGACACCCCCGGACAGGGCCAAACAGGAAGGATATAACCCCACCCACTTTGCCAAAGCACAGCCCCCACACCACTAGAGGGATATCTTCAACCACCAACTTACCATCCTGAGACAAGGCTGAGTATAGCCCACAAAGACCTCCGCCACGGCACAACTTAAGGGGGGGGGGGGGGGGGGCGCCAACCCAGACAGGATGACCACATCAGTGACTCAACCCACTCAGGTGACGCACCTCCTCCAGGGACGGCATGAGAGAGCCCCAGTAAAGCCAGTGACTCAGCCCCTGTAATAGGGTTAGAGGCAGAGAATCCATTAAGATTAATTGTCAGATTCAACAGAAGATCTCTTTGTTTCTTGGGACCTAGAACAAGCATCTCTGTTTTGTCCGAGTTTAAAAGTAGAAAGTTTGCAGCCATCCACTTCCTTATGTCTGAAACACATTCTTCTAGCAAGGGCAATTTTGGGGCTTCACCATGTTTAATTGAAATGTACAGCTGTGTGTCATCTGCATAGCAGTGAAAGTTAACATTATGTTTTCGAATAACATCCCCAAGAGGTAAAATATATAGTGAAAACAATAGTGGTCCTAAAACAGAACCTTGAGGAACACCGAAATTTACAGTTGATTTGTCAGAGGACAGACCATTCACAGAGACAAACTGATATCTTTCCGACAGATAAGATCTAAACCAGGCCAGAACTTGTCCGTGTAGACCAATTTGGGTTTCCAATCTCTCCAAAAGAATGTGGTGATCGATGGTATCAAAAGCAGCACTAAGGTCTAGAAGCACGAGGACAGATGCAGAGCCTCGGTCCGATGCCATTAAAATGTCATTTACCACCTTCACAAGTGCCGTCTCAGTGCTATGATGGGGTCTAAAACCAGACTGAAGCATTTCGTATACATTGTTTGTCTTCAGGAAGGCAGTGAGTTGTTGCGCAACAGCCTTTTCTAAAATTTTTGAGAGGAATGGAAGATTCGATATAGGCCGATAGTTTTTTATATTTTCTGGGTCAAGGTTTGGCTTTTTCAAGAGAGGCTTTATTACTGCCACTTTTAGTGAGTTTGGTACACATCCGGTGGATAGAGAGCCGTTTATTATGTTCAACATAGTAGGGCCAAGCACAGGAAGCAGCTCTTTCAGTAGTTTAGTTGGAATAGGGTCCAGTATGCAGCTTGAAGGTTTAGAGGCCATGATTATTTTCATCATTGTGTCAAGAGATATAGTACTAAAACACTTGAGTGTCTCTCTTGATCCTAGGTCCTGGCAGAGTTGTGCAGACTCAGGACAACTGAGCTTTGAAGGAATACGCAGATTTAAGGAAGAGTCCGTAATTTGCTTTCTAATAATCATAATCTTTTCCTCAAAGAAGTTCATGAATTTATCACTGCTAAAGTGAAAGTCATCCTCTCTTGGGGAATGCTGCTTTTTAGTTAGCTTTGCGACAGTATCAAAAAGGAATTTCGGATTGTTCTTATTTTCCTCAATTAAGTTAGAAAAGTAGGATGATCGAGCAGCAGTAAGGGCTCTTCGGTACTGCACAGTACTGTCTTTCCAAGCTAGTTGGAAGACTTCCAGTTTGGTGTGGCGCCATTTCCGTTCCAATTTTCTGGAAGCTTGCTTCAGAGCTCAGGTATTTTCTGTGTACCAGGGAGCTAGTTTCTTATGAGAAATGTTTTTAGTTTTTAGGGGTGCAACTGCATCTAGGGTATTGCGCAAGGTTAAGTTGAGTTCCTCAGTTAGGTGGTTAACTGATTTTTGTCCTCTGGCGTCCTTGGGTAGGCAGAAGGAGTCTGGAAGGACATCAAGGAATCTTTGTGTTGTCTGTGAATTTATAGCACGACTTTTGATGATCCTTGGTTGGGGTCTGAGCAGATTATTTGTTGCAATTGCAAACGTAATAAAATGGTGGTCCGATAGTCCAGGATTATGAGGAAAAACATTAAGATCCACAACATTTATTCCATGGGACAAAACTAGGTCCAGCGTATGACTGTGACAGTGAGTGGGTCCAGAGACATGTTGGACAAAACCCACTGAGTCGATGATGGCTCCGAAAGCCTTTTGGAGTGGGTCTGTGGACTTTTCCATGTGAATATTAAAGTCACCAAAGATTAGAATATTATCCGCTATGACTACAAGGTCCGATAGGAATTCAGGGAACTCAGTGAGGAACGCTGTATATGGCCCAGGAGGCCTGTAAACAGTAGCTATAAAAAGTGATTGAGTAGGCTGCATAGATTTCATGACTAGAAGCTCAAAAGACGAAAACGTCATTTTTTTTTTTGTAAATTGAAATTTGCTATCGTAAATGTTAGCAACACCTCCGCCTTTGCGGGATGCACGGGGGATATGGTCACTAGTGTAGCCAGGAGGTGAGGCCTCATTTAACACAGTAAATTCATCAGGCTTAAGCCATGTTTCAGTCAGGCCAATCACATCAAGATTATGATCAGTGATTAGTTCATTGACTATAATTGCCTTTGAAGTAAGGGATCTAACATTAAGTAGCCCTATTTTGAGATGTGAGGTATCATGATCTCTTTCAATAATGACAGGAATGGAGGTGGTCTTTATCCTAGTGAGATTGCTAAGGCGAACACCGCCATGTTTAGTTTTGCCCAACCTAGGTCGAGGCACAGACACGGTCTCAATGGTGATAGCTGAGCTGACTACACTGACTGTGCTAGTGGCAGACTCCACTATGCTGGCAGGCTGGCTAACAGCCTGCTGCCTGGCCTGCACCCTATTTCATTGTGGAGCTAGAGGAGTTAGAGCCCTGTCTATGTTGGTAGATAAAATGAGAGCACCCCTCCAGCTAGGATGGAGTCCGTCACTCCTCAGCAGGTCAGGCTTGGTCCTGTTTGTGGGCGAGTCCCAGAAAGAGGGCCAATTATCTACAAATTCTATCTTTTGGGAGGGGCAGAAAACAGTTTTCAACCAGCGATTGAGTTGTGAGACTCTGCTGTAGAGCTCATCACTCCCCCTAACTGGGAGGGGGCCAGAGACAATTACTCGATGCCGACACATCTTTCTAGCTGATTTACACGCAGAAGCTATGTTGCGCTTGGTGATCTCTGACTGTTTCATCCTAACATCGTTGGTGCCGACGTGGATAACAATATCTCTATACTCTCTACACTCGCCAGTTTTAGCTTTAGCCAGCACCATCTTCAGATTAGCCTTAACGTCGGTAGCCCTGCCCCCCGGTAAACAGTGTATGATCGCTGGATGATTCTCAAGTCTAATACTGCGGGTAATGGAGTCGCCAATGACTAGAGTTTTCAATTTGTCAGAGCTAATGGTGGGAAGCTTCGGCGTCTCAGACCCCGTAACGGGAGGAGTAGAGACCAGAGAAGACTCGGCCTCTGACTCCGACCCGCTGCTTAATGGGGAAAACCGGTTGAAAGTTTCTGTCGGCTGAATGAGCGACACCGGTTGAGCGTTCCTACAGCATTTCCTTCCAGAAACCGTGAGAAAGTTGTCCGGCTGCGGGGACTGTGCCAGGGGATTTATACTACTATCTGTACTTACTGGTGGCACAGACGCTGTTTCATCCTTTCCTACACTGAAATTACCCTTGCCTAGCGATTGCGTCTGAAGCTGGGCTTGTAGCACAGCTATCCTCGCCGTAAGGCGAGTACAGCGACTACAATTAGAAGGCATCATGTTAATGTTACTACTTAGCTTCGGCTGTTGGAGGTCCTGACGAATCGTGTCCAGATAAAGCGTCCGGAGTGAAAAAGTTGAGTAGGAAAAAAAAACAAAAATATAAACGGTAATTAAAAAGTAAAAACCGTAAATTTGTCAGGTAGCAAAACAGGTTGGCAACAAAACGCACAGCAACTCAAAAACAAGTCTGCAAGTCGTGACAGGAAATGATATTGGCTGTGATAGGAGAAAACAAAATGAATCGACACTAGTTACTCCACAATACTAACCTAATTGACAGAGTGAAATCTTGACCATGATTCAGTTCAAATCTTCTGTAGTTCATCTGCTGTGTCTTTCACATTCTGTCTTCTTCAGTCGCGACAGCAAAATTATGACGAGTTTTTACAAATTAATAAAGTGCAAAATGAGATCAATTCATTTTTTAAAGAGCAAATGAAAAAATAAGACTTCCAAAAGAATGGAACTCATTTATTTTGAGTCAAATGACGCAAAGGTACGTGAATCAAAGTCAATTAATGTTGAAAATACCCATTCAAATAGATCCGTTTTCAACTAGAGAGATTAAGACTCGGCGTATCCGTCTCAATCCTCCACAACTGCTTATGTTACCCCTCCATATCTGCAGTGAAAGATGGTGGACCTAGATCGGTTTTTGTCAAACCATGAGACATACCTATAATCGGTCTTCTCACAAAAACATCTCTAGCTTCCGAACCGTTTGACCTACAAATTCGTATGACCACTCTGGAAAGGGGAGACCCTCACGAACACGGTGGTATTCTCAATTTTTCTCTACATCCCCCACAAGTGTCAGGAGACTCGTCTGAAGTCACAACCGTCTATGTGCCAAGTTCTGTTTGTAGAATCCAAAATCTTGGGCTACAAACTAATGTGACCCCACTTGTCGCAATGTTCTCCGTTTTGCCCTACGTTCCCAACAAGTGTCAAGGGACTATTCTGAAGGTAACCTGTAGTGATTAAAATGATAGATTTTTTAACCAGGGACCTCTCGCAACCTAAGCCATAATCATACACCTAAACCGTGAAAGTGAATTATCACTTTCCAACAAAATGACGGTCAAATTATGAGTCGATGTCTCAATGTTGCTACTGCGCTGCACATAGCATTGGTGGTATAGTGGTGAGCATAGCTGCCTTCCAAGCAGTTGACCCGGGTTCGATTCCCGGCCAATGCAGAGCCTGAGGAATTCATTTGTTTTAGGGGCTGGATGTCATTTCAAGTGTATAACATTTGAATCATTATCGTTGTACTTGGAAGTCAGAATTGCTCCTACATTCTGCAGGTTATCTAAAATAATAAATGTTGTGCGACGTTGAACCAACAAGTGCATATCAAAATAGATTTGCAGTCCCATCGCCAAAACCATTCAGCCACCTTGTCCTGCGCCCAAGAGGTGATAGTCGGCGTTCCGACCAGTGGCCCAAGATCTGCCTGTCTGAGATTGTTCAAGGATCTGCAAAAGGGCTCATCCGGGATTTGAAGCCAGGACCTCTCGCACCCTAAGCGAGAATCATACCCCTAGACCAACGAGCCTTATGCCAAAAGTTATTTTTTTGCTTTCTGCAGCAATGACAGTGAAGATATCGATTGACGTGTCCATGGTGCTTGGAACGATTGAACATCATGTGAGTGTTTTGTGCTTTACTTGTGAGCATAACAGTCTTCCAAAATCTTGACCATGATTCAGTTCAAATCTTCTGTAGTTCATCTGCTGTGTCTTTCACATTCTGTCTTCTTCAGTCGCGACAGCAAAATTATGACGAGTTTTTACAAATTAATAAAGTGCAAAATGAGATCAATTCATTTTTTAAAGAGCAAATGAAAAAATAAGACTTCCAAAAGAATGGAACTCATTTATTTTGAGTCAAATGACGCAAAGGTACGTGAATCAAAGTCAATTAATGTTGAAAATACCCATTCAAATAGATCCGTTTTCAACTAGAGAGATTAAGACTCGGCGTATCCGTCTCAATCCTCCACAACTGCTTATGTTACCCCTCCATATCTGCAGTGAAAGATGGTGGACCTAGATCTGTTTTTGTCAAACCATGAGACATACCTATAATCGGTCTTCTCACAAAAACATCTCTAGCTTCCGAACCGTTTGACCTACAAATTCGTATGACCACTCTGGAAAGGGGAGACCCTCACGAACACGGTGGTATTCTCAATTTTTCTCTACATTCCCCACAAGTGTCAGGAGACTCGTCTGAAGTCACAACCGTCTATGTGCCAAGTTCTGTTTGTAGAATCCAAAATCTTGGGCTACAAACTAATGTGACCCCACTTGTCGCAATGTTCTCCGTTTTGCCCTACGTTCCCAACAAGTGTCACGGGACTAATCTGAAGGTAACCTGTAGTGATTAAAATGATAGATTTTTTAACCAGGGACCTCTCGCAACCTAAGCCATAATCATACACCTAAACCGTGAAAGTGAATTATCACTTTCCACCAAAATGACGGTCAAATTATGAGTCGATGTCTCAATGTTGCTACTGCGCTGCACATAGCATTGGTGGTATAGTGGTGAGCATAGCTGCCTTCCAAGCAGTTGACCCGGGTTCGATTCCCGGCCAATGCAGAGCCTGAGGAATTCATTTGTTTTAGGGGCTGGATGTCATTTCAAGTGTATTACATTTGAATCATTATCGTTGTACTTGGAAGTCAGAATTGCTCCTACATTCTGCAGGTTATCTAAAATAATAAATGTTGTGCGACGTTGAACCAACAAGTGCATATCAAAATAGATTTGCAGTCCCATCGCCAAAACCATTCAGCCACCTTGTCCTGCGCCCAAGAGGTGATAGTCGGCGTTCCGACCAGTGGCCCAAGATCTGCCTGTCTGAGATTGTTCAAGGATCTGCAAAAGGGCTCATCCGGGATTTGAACCCAGGACCTCTCGCACCCTAAGCGAGAATCATACCCCTAGACCAACGAGCCTTATGCCAAAAGTTATTTTTTTGCTTTCTGCAGCAATGACAGTGAAGATATCGATTGACGTGTCCATGGTGCTTGGAACGATTGAACATCATGTGAGTGTTTTGTGCTTTACTTGTGAGCATAACAGTCTTCCAAAATCTTGACCATGATTCAGTTCAAATCTTCTGTAGTTCATCTGCTGTGTCTTTCACATTCTGTCTTCTTCAGTCGCGACAGCAAAATTATGACGAGTTTTTACAAATTAATAAAGTGCAAAATGAGATCAATTCATTTTTTAAAGAGCAAATGAAAAAATAAGACTTCCAAAAGAATGGAACTCATTTATTTTGAGTCAAATGACGCAAAGGTACGTGAATCAAAGTCAATTAATGTTGAAAATACCCATTCAAATAGATCCGTTTTCAACTAGAGAGATTAAGACTCGGCGTATCCGTCTCAATCCTCCACAACTGCTTATGTTACCCCTCCATATCTGCAGTGAAAGATGGTGGACCTAGATCGGTTTTTGTCAAACCATGAGACATACCTATAATCGGTCTTCTCACAAAAACATCTCTAGCTTCCGAACCGTTTGACCTACAAATTCGTATGACCACTCTGGAAAGGGGAGACCCTCACGAACACGGTGGTATTCTCAATTTTTCTCTACATTCCCCACAAGTGTCAGGAGACTCGTCTGAAGTCACAACCGTCTATGTGCCAAGTTCTGTTTGTAGAATCCAAAATCTTGGGCTACAAACTAATGTGACCCCACTTGTCGCAATGTTCTCCGTTTTGCCCTACGTTCCCAACAAGTGTCACGGGACTAATCTGAAGGTAACCTGTAGTGATTAAAATGATAGATTTTTTAACCAGGGACCTCTCGCAACCTAAGCCATAATCATACACCTAAACCGTGAAAGTGAATTATCACTTTCCACCAAAATGACGGTCAAATTATGAGTCGATGTCTCAATGTTGCTACTGCGCTGCACATAGCATTGGTGGTATAGTGGTGAGCATAGCTACCTTCCAAGCAGTTGACCCGGGTTCGATTCCCGGCCAATGCAGAGCCTGAGGAATTCATTTGTTTTAGGGGCTGGATGTCATTTCAAGTGTATTACATTTGAATCATTATCGTTGTACTTGGAAGTCAGAATTGCTCCTACATTCTGCAGGTTATCTAAAATAATAAATGTTGTGCGACGTTGAACCAACAAGTGCATATCAAAATAGATTTGCAGTCCCATCGCCAAAACCATTCAGCCACCTTGTCCTGCGCCCAAGAGGTGATAGTCGGCGTTCCGACCAGTGGCCCAAGATCTGCCTGTCTGAGATTGTTCAAGGATCTGCAAAAGGGTTCATCCAGGATTTGAACCCGGGACCTCTCGCACCCTAAGCGAGAATCATACCCCTAGACCAACGAGCCTTATGCCAAAAGTTATTTTTTTGCTTTCTGCAGCAATGACAGTGAAGATATCGATTGACGTGTCCATGGTGCTTGGAACGATTGAACATCATGTGAGTGTTTTGTGCTTTACTTGTGAGCATAACAGTCTTCCAAAATCTTGACCATGATTCAGTTCAAATCTTCTGTAGTTCATCTGCTGTGTCTTTCACATTCTGTCTTCTTCAGTCGCGACAGCAAAATGATGACGAGTTTTTACAAATTAATAAAGTGCAAAATGAGATCAATTCATTTTTTAAAGAGCAAATGAAAAAATAAGACTTCCAAAAGAATGGAACTCATTTATTTTGAGTCAAATGACGCAAAGGTACGTGAATCAAAGTCAATTAATTTTGAAAATACCCATTCAAATAGATCCGTTTTCAGCTAGAGAGATTAAGACTCGGCGTATCCGTCTCAATCCTCCACAACTGCTTATGTTACCCCTCCATATCTGCAGTGAAAGATGGTGGACCTAGATCGGTTTTTGTCAAACCATGAGACATACCTATAATCGGTCTTCTCACAAAAACATCTCTAGCTTCCGAACCGTTTGACCTACAAATTCGTATGACCACTCTGGAAAGGGGAGACCCTCACGAACACGGTGGTATTCTCAATTTTTCTCTACATCCCCCACAAGTGTCAGGAGACTCGTCTGAAGTCACAACCGTCTATGTGCCAAGTTCTGTTTGTAGAATCCAAAATCTTGGGCTACAAACTAATGTGACCCCACTTGTCGCAATGTTCTCCGTTTTGCCCTACGTTCCCAATAAGTGTCACGGGACTAATCTGAAGGTAACCTGTAGTGATTAAAATGATACATTTTTTAACCAGGGACCTCTCGCAACCTAAGCCATAATCATACACCTAAACCGTGAAAGTGAATTATCACTTTCCACCAAAATGACGTTCAAATTATGAGTCGATGTCTCAATGTTGCTACTGAGCTGCACATAGCATTGGTGGTATAGTGGTGAGCATTGCTGCCTTCCAAGCAGTTGACCCGGGTTTGATTCCCGGCCAATGCAGAGCTTGAGGAATTCATTTGTTTTAGGGGCTGGATGTCATTTCAAGTGTATTACATTTGAATCATTATCGTTGTACTTGGAAGTCAGAATTGCTCCGACAGTGAAGATATCAATTGACGTGTCCATGGTGCTTGGAACGATTGAACATCATGTGAGTGTTTTGTGCTTTACTTGTGAGCATAACAGTCTTCCAAAATCTTGACCATGATTCAGTTCAAATCTTCTGTAGTTCATCTGCTGTGTCTTTCACATTCTGTCTTCTTCAGTCGCGACAGCAAAATTATGACGAGTTTTTACAAATTAATAAAGTGCAAAATGAGATCAATTCATTTTTTAAAGAGCAAATGAAAAAATAAGACTTCCAAAAGAATGGAACTCATTTATTTTGAGTCAAATGACGCAAAGGTACGTGAATCAAAGTCAATTAATGTTGAAAATACCCATTCAAATAGATCCGTTTTCAACTAGAGAGATTAAGACTCGGCGTATCCGTCTCAATCCTCCACAACTGCTTATGTTACCCCTCCATATCTGCAGTGAAAGATGGTGGACCTAGATCGGTTTTTGTCAAACCATGAGACATACCTATAATCGGTCTTCTCACAAAAACATCTCTAGCTTCCGAACCGTTTGACCTACAAATTCGTATGACCACTCTGGAAAGGGGAGACCCTCACGAACACGGTGGTATTCTCAATTTTTCTCTACATCCCCCACAAGTGTCAGGAGACTCGTCTGAAGTCACAACCGTCTATGTGCCAAGTTCTGTTTGTAGAATCCAAAATCTTGGGCTACAAACTAATGTGACCCCACTTGTCGCAATGTTCTCCGTTTTGCCCTACGTTCCCAACAAGTGTCACGGGACTAATCTGAAGGTAACCTGTAGTGATTAAAATGATAGATTTTTTTAACCAGGGACCTCTCGCAACCTAAGCCATAATCATACACCTAAACCGTGAAAGTGAATTATCACTTTCCACCAAAATGACGGTCAAATTATGAGTCGATGTCTCAATGTTGCTACTGCGCTGCACATAGCATTGGTGGTATAGTGGTGAGCATAGCTGCCTTCCAAGCAGTTGACCCGGGTTCGATTCCCGGCCAATGCAGAGCCTGAGGAATTCATTTGTTTTAGGGGCTGGATGTCATTTCAAGTGTATTACATTTGAATCATTATCGTTGTACTTGGAAGTCAGAATTGCTCCTACATTCTGCAGGTTATCTAAAATAATAAATGTTGTGCGACGTTGAACCAACAAGTGCATATCAAAATAGATTTGCAGTCCCATCGCCAAAACCATTCAGCCACCTTGTCCTGCGCCCAAGAGGTGATAATCGGCGTTCCGACCAGTGGCCCAAGATCTGCCTGTCTGAGATTGTTCAAGGATCTGCAAAAGGGCTCATCCGGGATTTGAACCCGGGACCTCTCGCACCCTAAGCGAGAATCATACCCCTAGAACAACGAGCCTTATGCCAAAAGTTATTTTTTTGCTTTCTGCAGCAATGACAGTGAAGTTATCGATTGACGTGTCCATGGTGCTTGGAACGATTGAACATCATGTGAGTGTTTTGTGCTTTACTTGTGAGCATAACAGTCTTCCAAAATCTTGACCATGCTTCAGTTCAAATCTTCTGTAGTTCATCTGCTGTGTCTTTCACATTCTGTCTTCTTCAGTCGCGACAGCAAAATGATGACGAGTTTTTACAAATTAATAAAGTGCAAAATGAGATCAATTCATTTTTTAAAGAGCAAATGAAAAAATAAGACTTCCAAAAGAATGGAACTCATTTATTTTGAGTCAAATGACGCAAAGGTACGTGAATCAAAGTCAATTAATGTTGAAAATACCCATTCAAATAGATCCGTTTTCAACTAGAGAGATTAAGACTCGGCGTATCCGTCTCAATCCTCCACAACTGCTTATGTTACCCCTCCATATCTGCAGTGAAAGATGGTGGACCTAGATCGGTTTTTGTCAAACCATGAGACATACCTATAATCGGTCTTCTCACAAAAACATCTCTAGCTTCCGAACCGTTTGACCTACAAATTCGTATGACCACTCTGGAAAGGGGAGACCCTCACGAACACGGTGGTATTCTCAATTTTTCTCTACATCCCCCACAAGTGTCAGGAGACTCGTCTGAAGTCACAACCGTCTATGTGCCAAGTTCTGTTTGTAGAATCCAAAATCTTGGGCTACAAACTAATGTGACCCCACTTGTCGCAATGTTCTCCGTTTTGCCCTACGTTCCCAACAAGTGTCACGGGACTAATCTGAAGGTAACCTGTAGTGATTAAAATGATACATTTTTTAACCAGGGACCTCTCGCAACC
Organism: Oncorhynchus mykiss; assembly: GCF_057628025.1. NCBI lineage: Eukaryota > Metazoa > Chordata > Actinopteri > Salmoniformes > Salmonidae > Oncorhynchus > Oncorhynchus mykiss. The sequence goes on along the minus strand of NC_143030.1, from coordinate 40,989,085 downwards.
TAAGCCATAATCATACACCTAAACCGTGAAAGTGAATTATCACTTTCCACCAAAATGACGGTCAAATTATGAGTCGATGTCTCAATGTTGCTACTGAGCTGCACATAGCATTGGTGGTATAGTGGTGAGCATTGCTGCCTTCCAAGCAGTTGACCCGGGTTCGATTCCCAGCCAATGCAGAGCTTGAGGAATTCATTTGTTTTAGGGGCTGGATGTCATTTCAAGTGTATTACATTTGAATCATTATCGTTGTACTTGGAAGTCAGAATTGCTCCTACATTCTGCAGGTTATCTAAAATAATAAATGTTGTGCGACGTTGAACCAACAAGTGCATATCAAAATAGATTTGCAGTCCCATCGCCAAAACCATTCAGCCACCTTGTCCTGCGCCCAAGAGGTGATAGTCGGCGTTCCGACCAGTGGCCCAAGATCTGCCTGTCTGAGATTGTTCAAGGATCTGCAAAAGGGATCATCCAGGATTTGAACCCGGGACCTCTCGCACCCTAAGCGAGAATCATACCCCTAGACCAACGAGCCTTATGCCAAAAGTTATTTTTTTGCTTTCTGCAGCAATGACAGTGAAGATATCGATTGACGTGTCCATGGTGCTTGGAACGATTGAACATCATGTGAGTGTTTTGTGCTTTACTTGTGAGCATAACAGTCTTCCAAAATCTTGACCATGCTTCAGTTCAAATCTTCTGTAGTTCATCTGCTGTGTCTTTCACATTCTGTCTTCTTCAGTCGCGACAGCAAAATGATGACGAGTTTTTACAAATTAATAAAGTGCAAAATGAGATCAATTCATTTTTTAAAGAGCAAATGAAAAAATAAGACTTCCAAAAGAATGGAACTCATTTATTTTGAGTCAAATGACGCAAAGGTACGTGAATCAAAGTCAATTAATGTTGAAAATACCCATTCAAATAGATCCGTTTTCAACTAGAGAGATTAAGACTCGGCGTATCCGTCTCAATCCTCCACAACTGCTTATGTTACCCCTCCATATCTGCAGTGAAAGATGGTGGACCTAGATCGGTTTTTGTCAAACCATGAGACATACCTATAATCGGTCTTCTCACAAAAACATCTCTAGCTTCCGAACCGTTTGACCTACAAATTCGTATGACCACTCTGGAAAGGGGAGACCCTCACGAACACGGTGGTATTCTCAATTTTTCTCTACATCCCCCACAAGTGTCAGGAGACTCGTCTGAAGTCACAACCGTCTATGTGCCAAGTTCTGTTTGTAGAATCCAAAATCTTGGGCTACAAACTAATGTGACCCCACTTGTCGCAATGTTCTCCGTTTTGCCCTACGTTCCCAACAAGTGTCACGGGACTAATCTGAAGGTAACCTGTAGTGATTAAAATGATACATTTTTTAACCAGGGACCTCTCGCAACCTAAGCCATAATCATACACCTAAACCGTGAAAGTGAATTATCACTTTCCACCAAAATGACGGTCAAATTATGAGTCGATGTCTCAATGTTGCTACTGAGCTGCACATAGCATTGGTGGTATAGTGGTGAGCATTGCTGCCTTCCAAGCAGTTGACCCGGGTTCGATTCCCGGCCAATGCAGAGCTTGAGGAATTCATTTGTTTTAGGGGCTGGATGTCATTTCAAGTGTATTACATTTGAATCATTATCGTTGTACTTGGAAGTCAGAATTGCTCCTACATTCTGCAGGTTATCTAAAATAATAAATGTTGTGCGACGTTGAACCAACAAGTGCATATCAAAATAGATTTGCAGTCCCATCGCCAAAACCATTCAGCCACCTTGTCCTGCGCCCAAGAGGTGATAGTCGGCGTTCCGACCAGTGGCCCAAGATCTGCCTGTCTGAGATTGTTCAAGGATCTGCAAAAGGGATCATCCAGGATTTGAACCCGGGACCTCTCGCACCCTAAGCGAGAATCATACCCCTAGACCAACGAGCCTTATGCCAAAAGTTATTTTTTTGCTTTCTGCAGCAATGACAGTGAAGATATCGATTGACGTGTCCATGGTGCTTGGAACGATTGAACATCATGTGAGTGTTTTGTGCTTTACTTGTGAGCATAACAGTCTTCCAAAATCTTGACCATGCTTCAGTTCAAATCTTCTGTAGTTCATCTGCTGTGTCTTTCACATTCTGTCTTCTTCAGTCGCGACAGCAAAATGATGACGAGTTTTTACAAATTAATAAAGTGCAAAATGAGATCAATTCATTTTTTAAAGAGCAAATGAAAAAATAAGACTTCCAAAAGAATGGAACTCATTTATTTTGAGTCAAATGACGCAAAGGTACGTGAATCAAAGTCAATTAATGTTGAAAATACCCATTCAAATAGATCCGTTTTCAACTAGAGAGATTAAGACTCGGCGTATCCGTCTCAATCCTCCACAACTGCTTATGTTACCCCTCCATATCTGCAGTGAAAGATGGTGGACCTAGATCGGTTTTTGTCAAACCATGAGACATACCTATAATCGGTCTTCTCACAAAAACATCTCTAGCTTCCGAACCGTTTGACCTACAAATTCGTATGACCACTCTGGAAAGGGGAGACCCTCACGAACACGGTGGTATTCTCAATTTTTCTCTACATCCCCCACAAGTGTCAGGAGACTCGTCTGAAGTCACAACCGTCTATGTGCCAAGTTCTGTTTGTAGAATCCAAAATCTTGGGCTACAAACTAATGTGACCCCACTTGTCGCAATGTTCTCCGTTTTGCCCTACGTTCCCAACAAGTGTCACGGGACTAATCTGAAGGTAACCTGAAGTGATTAAAATGATAGATTTTTTAATCAGGGACCTCTCGCAACCTAAGCCATAATCATACACCTAAACCGTGAAAGTGAATTATCACTTTCCACCAAAATGACGGTCAAATTATGAGTCGATGTCTCAATGTTGCTACTGAGCTGCACATAGCATTGGTGGTATAGTGGTGAGCATTGCTGCCTTCCAAGCAGTTGACCCGGGTTCGATTCCCGGCCAATGCAGAGCTTGAGGAATTCATTTGTTTTAGGGGCTGGATGTCATTTCAAGTGTATTACATTTGAATCATTATCGTTGTACTTGGAAGTCAGAATTGCTCCTACATTCTGCAGGTTATCTAAAATAATAAATGTTGTGCGACGTTGAACCAACAAGTGCATATCAAAATAGATTTGCAGTCCCATCGCCAAAACCATTCAGCCACCTTGTCCTGCGCCCAAGAGGTGATAGTCGGCGTTCCGACCAGTGGCCCAAGATCTGCCTGTCTGAGATTGTTCAAGGATCTGCAAAAGGGCTCATCCAGGATTTGAACCCTGGACCTATCGCACCCTAAGCGAGAATCATACCCCTAGAACAACGAGCCTTATGCCAAAAGTTATTTTTTTGCTTTCTGCAGCAATGACAGTGAAGATATCGATTGACGTGTCCATGGTGCTTGGAACGATTGAACATCATGTGAGTGTTTTGTGCTTTACTTGTGAGCATAACAGTCTTCCAAAATCTTGACCATGCTTCAGTTCAAATCTTCTGTAGTTCATCTGCTGTGTCTTTCACATTCTGTCTTCTTCAGTCGCGACAGCAAAATGATGACGAGTTTTTACAAATTAATAAAGTGCAAAATGAGATCAATTCATTTTTTAAAGAGCAAATGAAAAAATAAGACTTCCAAAAGAATGGAACTCATTTATTTTGAGTCAAATGACGCAAAGGTACGTGAATCAAAGTCAATTAATGTTGAAAATACCCATTCAAATAGATCCGTTTTCAACTAGAGAGATTAAGACTCGGCGTATCCGTCTCAATCCTCCACAACTGCTTATGTTACCCCTCCATATCTGCAGTGAAAGATGGTGGACCTAGATCGGTTTTTGTCAAACCATGAGACATACCTATAATCGGTCTTCTCACAAAAACATCTCTAGCTTCCGAACCGTTTGACCTACAAATTCGTATGACCACTCTGGAAAGGAGAGACCCTCACGAACACGGTGGTATTCTCAATTTTTCTCTACATCCCCCACAAGTGTCAGGAGACTCGTCTGAAGTCACAACCGTCTATGTGCCAAGTTCTGTTTGTAGAATCCAAAATCTTGGGCTACAAACTAATGTGACCCCACTTGTCGCAATGTTCTCCGTTTTGCCCTACGTTCCCAACAAGTGTCACGGGACTAATCTGAAGGTAACCTGTAGTGATTAAAATGATAGATTTTTTAATCAGGGACCTCTCGCAACCTAAGCCATAATCATACACCTAAACCGTGAAAGTGAATTATCACTTTCCACCAAAATGACGGTCAAATTATGAGTCGATGTCTCAATGTTGCTACTGAGCTGCACATAGCATTGGTGGTATAGTGGTGAGCATAGCTGCCTTCCAAGCAGTTGACCCGGGTTCGATTCCCGGCCAATGCAGAGCTTGAGGAATTAATTTGTTTTAGGGGCTGGATGTCATTTCAAGTGTATTACATTTGAATCATTATCGTTGTACTTGGAATTCAGAATTGCTCCTACATTCTGCAGGTTATCTAAAATAATAAATGTTGTGCGACGTTGAACCAACAAGTGCATATCAAAATAGATTTGCAGTCCCATCGCCAAAACCATTCAGCCACCTTGTCCTGCGCCCAAGAGGTGATAGTCGGCGTTCCGACCAGTGGCCCAAGATCTGCCTGTCTGAGATTGTTCAAGGATCTGCAAAAGGGCTCATCCAGGATTTGAACCCGGGACCTATCGCACCCTAAGCGAGAATCATACCCCTAGAACAACGAGCCTTATGCCAAAAGTTATTTTTTTGCTTTCTGCAGCAATGACAGTGAAGATATCGATTGACGTGTCCATGGTGCTTGGAACGATTGAACATCATGTGAGTGTTTTGTGCTTTACTTGTGAGCATAACAGTCTTCCAAAATCTTGACCATGCTTCAGTTCAAATCTTCTGTAGTTCATCTGCTGTGTCTTTCACATTCTGTCTTCTTCAGTCGCGACAGCAAAATGATGACGAGTTTTTACAAATTAATAAAGTGCAAAATGAGATCAATTCATTTTTTAAAGAGCAAATGAAAAAATAAGACTTCCAAAAGAATGGAACTCATTTATTTTGAGTCAAATGACGCAAAGGTACGTGAATCAAAGTCAATTAATGTTGAAAATACCCATTCAAATAGATCCGTTTTCAACTAGAGAGATTAAGACTCGGCGTATCCGTCTCAATCCTCCACAACTGCTTATGTTACCCCTCCATATCTGCAGTGAAAGATGGTGGACCTAGATCGGTTTTTGTCAAACCATGAGACATACCTATAATCGGTCTTCTCACAAAAACATCTCTAGCTTCCGAACCGTTTGACCTACAAATTCGTATGACCACTCTGGAAAGGGGAGACCCTCACGAACACGGTGGTATTCTCAATTTTTCTCTACATCCCCCACAAGTGTCAGGAGACTCGTCTGAAGTCACAACCGTCTATGTGCCAAGTTCTGTTTGTAGAATCCAAAATCTTGGGCTACAAACTAATGTGACCCCACTTGTCGCAATGTTCTCCGTTTTGCCCTACGTTCCCAACAAGTGTCACGGCACTAATCTGAAGGTAACCTGTAGTGATTAAAATGATACATTTTTTAACCAGGGACCTCTCGCAACCTAAGCCATAATCATACACCTAAACCGTGAAAGTGAATTATCACTTTCCACCAAAATGACGGTCAAATTATGAGTCGATGTCTCAATGTTGCTACTGAGCTGCACATAGCATTGGTGGTATAGTGGTGAGCATTGCTGCCTTCCAAGCAGTTGACCCGGGTTCGATTCCCGGCCAATGCAGAGCTTGAGGAATTCATTTGTTTTAGGGGCTGGATGTCATTTCAAGTGTATTACATTTGAATCATTATCGTTGTACTTGGAAGTCAGAATTGCTCCTACATTCTGCAGGTTATCTAAAATAATAAATGTTGTGCGACGTTGAACCAACAAGTGCATATCAAAATAGATTTGCAGTCCCATCGCCAAAACCATTCAGCCACCTTGTCCTGCGCCCAAGAGGTAATAGTCGGCGTTCCGACCAGTGGCCCAAGATCTGCCTGTCTGAGATTGTTCAAGGATCTGCAAAAGGGCTCATCCAGGATTTGAACCCGGGACCTATCGCACCCTAAGCGAGAATCATACCCCTAGAACAACGAGCCTTATGCCAAAAGTTATTTTTTTGCTTTCTGCAGCAATGACAGTGAAGATATCGATTGACGTGTCCATGGTGCTTGGAACGATTGAACATCATGTGAGTGTTTTGTGCTTTACTTGTGAGCATAACAGTCTTCCAAAATCTTGACCATGCTTCAGTTCAAATCTTCTGTAGTTCATCTGCTGTGTCTTTCACATTCTGTCTTCTTCAGTCGCGACAGCAAAATGATGACGAGTTTTTACAAATTAATAAAGTGCAAAATGAGATCAATTCATTTTTTAAAGAGCAAATGAAAAAATAAGACTTCCAAAAGAATGGAACTCATTTATTTTGAGTCAAATGACGCAAAGGTACGTGAATCAAAGTCAATTAATTTAGAAAATACACATTCAAATAGATCCGTTTTCAACTAGAGAGATTAAGACTCGGCGTATCCGTCTCAATCCTCCACAACTGCTTATGTTACCCCTCCATATCTGCAGTGAAAGATGGTGGACCTAGATCGGTTTTTGTCAAACCATGAGACATACCTATAATCGGTCTTCTCACAAAAACATCTCTAGCTTCCGAACCGTTTGACCTACAAATTCGTATGACCACTCTGGAAAGGGGAGACCCTCACGAACACGGTGGTATTCTCAATTTTTCTCTACATCCCCCACAAGTGTCAGGAGACTCGTCTGAAGTCACAACCGTCTATGTGCCAAGTTCTGTTTGTAGAATCCAAAATCTTGGGCTACAAACTAATGTGACCCCACTTGTCGCAATGTTCTCCGTTTTGCCCTACGTTCCCAACAAGTGTCACGGGACTAATCTGAAGGTAACCTGTAGTGATTAAAATGATAGATTTTTTAACCAGGGACCTCTCGCAACCTAAGCCATAATCATACACCTAAACCGTGAAAGTGAATTATCACTTTCCACCAAAATGACGGTCAAATTATGAGTCGATGTCTCAATGTTGCTACTGAGCTGCACATAGCATTGGTGGTATAGTGGTGAGCATTGCTGCCTTCCAAGCAGTTGACCCGGGTTTGATTCCCGGCCAATGCAGAGCTTGAGGAATTCAGTTGTTTTAGGGGCTGGATGTCATTTCAAGTGTATTACATTTGAATCATTATCGTTGTACTTGGAAGTCAGAATTGCTCCTACATTCTGCAGGTTATCTAAAATAATAAATGTTGTGCGACGTTGAACCAACAAGTGCATATCAAAATAGATTTGCAGTCCCATCGCCAAAACCATTCAGCCACCTTGTCCTGTGCCCAAGAGGTAATAGTCGGCGTTCCGACCAGTGGCCCAAGATCTGCCTGTCTGAGATTGTTCAAGGATCTGCAAAAGGGCTCATCCAGGATTTGAACCCGGGACCTATCGCACCCTAAGCGAGAATCATACCCCTAGAACAACGAGCCTTATGCCAAAAGTTATTTTTTTGCTTTCTGCAGCAATGACAGTGAAGATATCGATTGACGTGTCCATGGTGCTTGGAACGATTGAACATCATGTGAGTGTTTTGTGCTTTACTTGTGAGCATAACAGTCTTCCAAAATCTTGACCATGCTTCAGTTCAAATCTTCTGTAGTTCATCTGCTGTGTCTTTCACATTCTGTCTTCTTCAGTCGCGACAGCAAAATGATGACGAGTTTTTACAAATTAATAAAGTGCAAAATGAGATCAATTCATTTTTTAAAGAGCAAATGAAAAAATAAGACTTCCAAAAGAATGGAACTCATTTATTTTGAGTCAAATGACGCAAAGGTACGTGAATCAAAGTCAATTAATGTTGAAAATACCCATTCAAATAGATCCGTTTTCAACTAGAGAGATTAAGACTCGGCGTATCCGTCTCAATCCTCCACAACTGCTTATGTTACCCCTCCATATCTGCAGTGAAAGATGGTGGACCTAGATCGGTTTTTGTCAAACCATGAGACATACCTATAATCGGTCTTCTCACAAAAACATCTCTAGCTTCCGAACCGTTTGACCTACAAATTCGTATGACCACTCTCTGGAATGAGGAGACCCTCACGAACACGGTGATATTCTCAATTTTTATCTGATCCCCCACAAGTGTCAGAAGACTCTTTATTTTCTGCCATCTGAATGAAAATCTGCTGAAAAATAAGTTTCAAATTCGTAACCCAGAAACGGTGTCTCCCGTCATGCAGATAGGGACACCAAAAAACACATTCGGCAATGTGCATGATAAACTGGTCAGTTTCCTTTTTACATATTCATAACCCAGAAATGATGTCTCCCGTCATACTGGATAGGGCCTAAAAAAATGATTTTTGGACATGTGCATGAAAAACAACTCAAATAAGTTTCAAATTCATAACACAGAAACGATGTCTCCCGTCATGTTGAACTAACTGGGTAGGACAAAAAAAAGGATTTCCTTTTTACATATTCATAACCCAGAAATGATGTCTCCCGTCATACGGGATAGGGCCTAAAAAAATGATTTTTGGACATGTGCATGAAAAACAGCTCAAAATTATGTTTCAAATTCGTAACCCAGAAACGATGTCTTCCGTCATGCTGAACTAGCTCGTTAGGGCCCCAAAATTATTTTTAGTGAAGTTCATGACAAACTGCTCAAAAATACATTTCAAGTTAGTTACCCAGAAACCGTGTCCCCCGTTATGCTAAACTAGCTGGATAGGGCCAAAAATATATATTTTCTCCCATCTTAATGAAAAACAGCTCACAAATACTGTGGGGAGAACAAGTATTTGATACACTGCCGATTTTGCAGGTTTTCCTACGTACAAAGCATGTAGAGGTCTGTGATTTTTATCATAGGTACACTTCAACTGTGAGAGACGGAATCTAAAACAAAAATCCAGAAAATCACATTGTATGATTTTTAAATAATTAATTTGCATTTTATTGCATGACATAAGTATTTGATCACCTACCAACCAGTAAGAATTCCGGCTCTCACAGACCTGTTAGTTTTTTTTTCAGAAGCTCTCCTGTTCTCCACTCATTACCTGTATTAACTGCACCTGTTTGAACTTGTTACCTGTATAAAAGACACCTGTCCACACACTCAATCAAACAGACTCCAACCTCTCCACAATGGCCAAGACCAGAGAGCTGTGTAAGGACATCAGGGATAAAATTGTAGACCTGGACAAGGCTGGGATGGGCTACAGGGCAATAGGCAGGCAGCTTGGTGAGAAGGCAACAACTGTTGGCGCAATTATTAGAAAATGGAAGAAGTTCAAGATGACGGTCAATCACCCTCGGTCTGGGGATCCATGCAAGATCTCACCTGTGGGGCATCAATGATCATGAGGAAGGTGAGGGATCAGCCCAGAACTACACGGCAGGACCTGGTGAATGACCTGAAGAGAGCTGGGACCACAGTCTCAAAGAAAACCATTAGTAACACACTATGCCGTCATGGATTAAAATCCTGCAGCGCACGCAAGGTCCCCCTGCTCAAGCCAGGACATGTCCATGCCCGTCTGAAGTTTGCCAATGACCATCTGGATGATCCAGAGGAGGAATGGGAGAAGGTCATGTGGTCTGATGAGACAAAAATTGAGCTTTTTGGTCTAAACTCCACTCGCCGTGTTGGGAGGAAGAAGAAGGATGAGTACAACCCCAAGAACACCATCGCAACCGTGAAGCATGGAGGTGGAAACATCATTCTTTGGGGATGCTTTTCTGCAAAGGGGACAGGACTACTGCACCGCATTGAGGGGAGGATGGATGTGGCCATGTATCGCGAGATCTTGGCCAACAACCTCCTTCCCTCAGTAAGAGCATTGAAGATGGGTCGTGGCTGGGTCTTCCAGCATGACAACGACCCGAAACACACAGCCAGGGCAACTAAGGAGTGGCTCCGTAAGAAGCATCTCAAGGTCCTGGAGTGGCCTAGCCAGTCTCCAGACCTGAACCCAATAGAACATCTTTGGAGGGAGCTGAAAGTCCGTATTGCCCAGCAACAGCCCCGAAATCTGAAGGATCTGGAGAAATTCTGTATGGAAGAGTGGGCCAAAATCCCTGCTGCAGTGTGTGCAAACCTGGTCAAGAACTACAGGAAACGTATGATCTCTGTAATTGCAAACAAAGGTTTCTGTACCAAATATTAATGACCTGCTTTTCTGATGTATCAAATACTTATGTCATGTAATAAAATGCAAATTAATTACTTAAAAATCATACAATGTGATTTTCTGGATTTTTGTTTTAGATTCCGTCTCTCAGAGTTGAAGTGTACCTATGATAAAAATGACAGACCTCTACATGCTTTGTAAGTAGGAAAACCTGCAAAACCGGCAGTGTATCAAATACTTGTTCTCCCCACTGTATGTTTCAAATTCGTAACCCAGAAACGATCTCTAACGTCATGCTGGAGAGGGCCTAAAAAAGGATTTTGGCCATGTGCATGAACAACAGCTCAAAAATATGTATCAAATTCACAACCCAGAAAAGGTGTCCCCCATCATGCTGAACTAGCTGGATAGGCCCTTAAAAGGATTTCCCGGACGATTTTAGACATTTAGACAGCTGGAACAATGACACCACTTAGCATATGAAAATATCTTTGAATTTTGCTTCCATGAACCTTGTCTAAAAACATGCATTTCCAATAATGAAACTGTTATAAAAGAGACGGACACAATATGAGAATATTGGGTGAGGTTCAACAATGAATTACACTTCTAAAAAGTTTCCATTAGCTTTGTTTCTAATAATTGTTTCAGGCAGTTTCCACAATGCCACTAGTGCATCACTAGAATGATGTCTAAAATCAGTATTTATGCCTACCTAATGCAAAAACCTGTACTGCATTGCTAGAACCAATCATAGCAGTACCAATGAGACCACTTCATGTTATTTTGCTCCAATTATAGCAGTACCAATGAGACCACTTAATGTTCTCTTGCTCGTAGGTTATCGATTTTATTTTCCAATGATTGCATGTTTGCCAATAGAACGGATGGCAGTATGGTTTAACCTCTCTGCGTACAGAACCCATACATATGGTGATCGCTACATAAATAGTCATATTAAACATTCATGAAAATACAAGTGTCTCACATGTTTCGAAAGCCTAGAATCTTGCTAATCCAACTGCGTTGTCAGATTTAAAAAACAATTTACTGCGAAAGAATACAATGCGATTATCTGAGGATAGAGCCCCATAAAAAACAACTATTTCAACCCGCACAGGCGTAACAAAATCACAAACTGCAATAAAATAAATAGTTTACCTTTGACGATCTTCCTATGTTTGCAATCCCAATGCTCATTGTTACACAATGAATGGTCTTTTGTTTGATAAAATCCATTTTTATAGCCTAACACGAAACATTTTGTGAACCGCTTGTGTCGTGAATTCCGTCTCATTCCATTTTCGACGACACATTCGAGGTAAATACACACACAAAACGTGACTTTTCCAGTCATGTTTGGTTTCATTGCAATCAACTGATGGGTCATTTCGCGGGACGTATTGACTGAAAGAAACCGATTTGAAGACAACAAGTAATGTCATCATTGTGCACCAATGATATGACCGCTGTTTCGTTGATTGACTGTATTTTAACCCAATGACCACTGATCGTCTTGAAATCTAGCTGGGTAGATAGCCAATGAGCTGAGGTAAATGGCAATATGTAATGTTTATGTGTTGGAAGATCAACCCATGTAGTAAACTCCGGTGTAAAGAGGTTCATTATTTTTTGAACGGAGAGGACATCGTTTTGGACTGGTAAGTTCTTCTCATGCTAATGCCGTTGTTTGAAATTAATAATATAAAATATTATTTGTGAAATGGAATAGCCTATTTGAGGCTGTTGAGGGGAGGGCAGGCCCACAACAATGGCCAACGTGAAATGGAGACAGTAGATAGAGCTGGTCTGTTGTAATATAATAAAGCCAGTAGATCTAGCTGGTCTTCAGAATATAAGAGACAGTAGATCTAGCTGAAATGTCATAATATAAATGAGACAGTAGATCTAGCAGGTCTGTAATAATATATTCAACCTTATGTTCCCTGTACTCTATATATATATCTGTTTATTATACCTGTTGATACAGGGCTCATATGTGAAACTATTCTAACTGAACATTTTCTTTCACAGTGACACTGACTCTGAATGGGAGCCCCCAGTGCCAAGGTGTCCATCCCCCACTGAAGCTGGTTCATCCAGCTCCTGCCACAAGTGGTGTTCATCTGCCCAAATGTGTTTCTGCAGGCATGGATGTGCCTCAGGGCCAAAAGGGCACAGCATGGAGGCGTCGCTGTGTTCTTTGCAAAATTAAGTCCCCCATCAACTGCACCACATGCTTGGTAAAAAAATATTCCATTCAAAATGTATGACTTCACCAATTTGGCTACTTGGGTACACCTGGGGGACTTCATGATAAATGTCATGTAGCACACTCATTTTGGACGTTATCATTCTGAAACTTTGCACACGTACTGTTTCCCTCTTATGTTTTTCACTGAAATTGTCCCCATCCTCCTACTTGAATGTGTTTTATCTTGTTCATTTTAAAGATGATACAACAATAAAAATAAAAAACATACGTTTTTTTCATTGTATTATCTAAACCAGGTCTATTGTGTTATATTCTCCTACATTCAATACAATTCACATTTACACAAACTTCAGAGTGTTTTCTTTCAAATGGTACCAAGAACATGCATATCCTTGGTTCTGGGCCTGAGCTACAGACAGTTAGATTTGGGTATGTCTTCAGGCGGAAATTGAAAAAAGTAGGGGGGTAGCTCTAAGTGAATTAACTCACTTGCCTACAAATTCTCACAAGGCAGACCATCCTCCGCCCCCATTTTCTCAGTCTTCTCTTCACGCAAATGATGGGGATTTGGGCCTGTTCCCGGGAAAGAAGTAGATCCTTCACGTCAGACTCATTAACTTCTAAAGGTATAGGGGGCAGCATTTTCACTTTTGGATAAATAGCTTGCCCAATTTCAACTTCCTGCTACTCATGCCAAGAATATAAGATATGCATATTATTAGTAGATTTGGATAGAAAACACTCTGAAGTTTCTAAAACTGTTTGAATCATGTCTGTGAGTATAACATAACTTATGTAGCAGGCAGACTAACCGTTCAGAATTTTTGTTTTGAGGTCTGTCTGTTCAGTGAGTTCTCATTGGGAAACAATATTTCTTAGGCACTTGTTTTAAATTCCTACCACTTCCACTGGATGCCACCAGTCTTTGGAATTTGGTTGAGGTTATTCCTTTGTGCAATGAAGAAACTCATGTTAAAAGGAACCACTAGATTTTATATGTTCTCATGTTCTGAGCATGGAACTTAAACGTTAGCTTTCTTACATGGCACATATTGCACTTTGACTTTCTTCTCCAACACTTTGTTTTTGCATTATTTAAACCAAATTCAACATGTTTAATTATTTATTTGAGAGTAAATATATTTTTATTTATGTATTATATTAAGTAAAAATAAAAGTGTTCATTCAGTATTTCAATTGTCATTAATGCAATGTATATATTTATACACACACACATCCATAAGGTTGAAGTCGGAAGTTTACATACATTTAGGAGTAATTAAAACTCACTTTAAAACCACTCCACTGTTACGGTTTTCTTTCGTCGAAGGCGAGGCGGACCAAAAAGCAGCGTGGTTATTTTGCTACATATTTAATAAAAGATAAACACGAACAATACAAAACAATAACCGTAACGTGAAAACCTAAACAGCCTATTCTAGTGCAAACTAACACAGAGACAGGAACAATCACCCACGAAACACTCAAAGAATATGGCTGCCTAAATATGGTTCCCAATCAGAGACAACGATAAACACCTGCCTCTGATTGAGAACCACTCCAGGCAACCATAGACTTTTCTAGACAACCCCACTAACCACAATCCCATAACCTATAAAAAAAAACCTAGACAAAACACACCACATAAATAACCCATGTCACACCCTGGCCTGACTACCGGCCGCACACCTAAACCCATAGGGGAGGGTCCGGGTGGGACGTGGACCCCACTCCAACAAAGTCTTAGTCCGCATGCATCGCGTCCTTAGATTGGCAACCCTCGCCGCCGACCTTGGCCTAGTAACCCTAACCAAGAGCCCCACTGGACTGAGGGGCAGCTCCGGACTGAGGGACAGCTCGGGACTGAGGTAGCTCGCGACTGAGAGGTAGCTCGGGACTGAGGGGTAGCTTGGGACTGAGGGGTAGCTCAAGACTGAGGGGAAGCTCAGGACTGAGAGGAAGCTCAGGACTGAGAGGAAGCTCAGGACTGAGAGGAAGCTCAGGACTGAGAGGAAGCTCAGGCAGGTTGATGACTCTGGCAGATCCTGGCTGACTGGTGGCTGGCGGCTCTGGCAGATCCTGGCTGACTGGCGGCTCTGGCAGATCCTGGCTGACTGGCGGCTCTGGCGGATCCTGGCAGACTGGCGGCTCTGGCTGCTCCATGCTGACTGGCGGCTCTGGCTGATCCATGCTGACTGGCGGCTCTGGCTGATCCATGCTGACTGGCAGCTCTGGCTGCTCCATGCTGACTGGCGGCTCTGGCTGCTCCATGCTGACTGGCGGCTATGGCTGCTCCATGCTGACTGGCGGCTCTGGTTGCTCCATGCAGACTGGCAGCTCCATGCAGACTGGCAGCTCCATGCAGACTGGCAGCTCTAGCTGCTCCATGCAGACTGACAGCTCTAGCGGCTCCTTGCAGACTGACAGCTCTGGCGGCGCTGAACAGGAGGAGACTCCGGCAGCGCTGGAGAGGAGGAAGGCTCTGGCAGCGCTGGACAGGCGAAGTGCACTGTAGGCCTGGTGCGTGGCGCTGGCACTGTTGGTACTGGGCCGAGGACACGCACAGGAAGCCTAGTGTGGGGAGCTGCCACCGGAGGGCTGGTGTGTGGAGGTGGCACAGGATGGACCAGACCGTGAAGGCGTACTGGTTATCTTGAGAGCAGGGCTGGCACCAACCACCCTGGCTGGATCTTCACCCTAGCCCGGCAGATGTGAGGAGCTGAGATGTAGCGTACCGGGGTAAGCACGCGTACTGGGGACACCGTGCGTTCCACCGGATAACACGGTGCCTGACCAGTACCACGCCCGCCACGGTTAGCACTGCTAGGCAAACTGTAGCGCTGAGCTGGCACAGGACGTGCAAGGCTAGGGAGGTGCACAGGAGGCCTGGTGCGTGAGGCTGGCACAATCTTCACCAGCCGACTAGCACGCACCTCAGGATGAGTATGGAGAGCTGACCCAGGTGCCATGAAATCCCGACACGCTCCGTCGGGCGAATTCCGTGGCTCATGCACAAACACAGCAACTTCATCATAACTCTCTCCTCCAATTTCCCCATTAACTCCTCCACAGTCTCTGCTTCGCTCACCTCCAACACCGGCTCTGGTTCTGGTTTCCTCCTTGGCTCCTTACGATAAACAGGGGGAGTTGGCTCAGGTCTGACTCCTGACTCTGCCACACTCTCCCCCCCCCCAAGACATTTTTTGGGCTGTCTCTCGGGCTTCCATCCGCGCCGCCGTGTTCGTCTCTCCAACTCCATTCTCCTATAACCTTCTTCGCACTGCTCCAGCGAATCCCAGGCGGGCTCCGGCACTCTCCCTGGGTCGACCGCCCACCTGTCTATTTCCTCCCAAGTTGTAGAATCCAGACTTCATTGCTCCTGCTGCCACTGCCTGTCACCACGTTGCTTGGTCCTTTTGTGGTGGGTGATTCTGTTAAGGTTTTCTTCCGGTGAAGGAGAGGCGGACCAAAATGCAGCGTGGTTATTTCAATACATGTTTAATAAAAGATAAACATGAACAATACAAAACAATAAACGTAACGTGAAGTGCAAACTAACACAGAGACAGGAACAATCACCCACGAAACACTCAAAGAATATGGCTGCCTAAATATGGTTCCCAAACCCCTAGACAAAACACACCACATAAATAACCCATGTCACACCCTGGCCTGACCAAAATAATAAAGCAAACACAAAATACTAAGACCAGGGCGTGACATCCACAAATTCTTGTAAACAAACTATAGTTTGGCAATTCAGTTAGGACGTATACTTTGTGCATGACAAGTCATTTTTCAACAATTGTTGACAGACAGATTGTTTCACTTATAACTCACTGTATCAAAATTCCAGTGGGTCAAAAGTTTACATACACTAAGTTGACTGTGCCTTTAAACAGCTTGGAAAATTCCAGAAAATGATGTCATGGCTTTAGAAGCTTCTGATGTTTTTCAAGGCCTACCTTCAAACTCAGTGCCTCTTTGCTTGACATCATGGGAAAATCAAAAGAAATCACCCAAGACCTCAGAAAAAACCTCCACGAGTCTGGTTCATCCTTGGGAGCAATTTCCAAACGCCTGAAGGTACCACATTCATCTGTACAAACAAAAAAAATGCAAGTATAAACACCATGGGACCACACAGCAGTGATACCGCTCAAGAAGGAGACGCGTTCTGTCTCCTAGAGATGAACGTACTGTGGTGCGAAAAGTGCAAATCAATCCCATAACAACAGCAAAGGACCTTGTGAAGATGGAGAAACCAGGAGAAACCAGGTACAAAAGTATCTATATCCACAGTAAAACTAGTCCTATATCGACATAACCTGAAAGGCTGTTCAGCAAGGAAGAAGCCACGGCTCCAAAACCGCCATAAAAAAACCAGACTACGGATTGCAACTGCTCATGGGAACAAAAATCGTACTTGGAGAAATGTCCTCTGATCTGGTAAAAAATAAATAGAACTGTTTGGCCATAATGACCATTGTTATGTTTGGAGGAAAAAGGGGGAGGATTGCAAGCCGAAGAACACCATCCCAACTGTGAAGCACAGGGGTGGCAGCAGCATGTTGTGGGGGTGCTTTGCTGCAGGAGGGACTGGTGCACTTCACAAAATAGATGGCTTCATGAGAAATAAAAATTATGTGGATATATTGAAGCAACATCTCAAGACATCAGGAAGTTAAAGCATGGTCGCAAATGTGTCTTCCAAATGAACTATGACCACAAGCATACTTCCAAAGTTGTGGCAAAATGGCTTAAGAACAACAAAGTCAAGGTATTGGATTGGCCATCACAAAGCCCTGACCTTAATCTTATAGAACATTTGTGGGCAGAACTGAAAAAGTATGTGCAAGCAAGGAGGCCTACAAACCTGACTCAGTTACACCAGCTCTGTCAGGAGGAATGGGCCAAAATTCACCCAACTTATTGTGGGAAGCTTGTGGAAGGCTGCCTGAAACATTTGACCCAAGTTAAACAATTTAAAGCCATTGCTACCAAATACTATTTGAATGTATGTAAACTTCTGACCCACTGGGAATATAATGAAAAAAATAAAAGCTGAAGTATATAATTCTCTCTACTATTATTCTGACGTTTCACATTCATAAAATAAAGAGGTGAGCTTAACTGACCTAAAACAGGGAATTTGTACTAGGATTAAATGTCAGGAATGTCAGATGAAATGTATTTGGCTAAGGTGTGTGTAAACTTCAACTGTGTGTGTGTGTGTATATATATATACATATTTTGGAGAACTTTTTTGGGATGAGGTTTTGATTTTGATGTGCTGTCCCTAAATTATTTAATTTTTTTAAGTGTATGTGTGTGTATGTATATATATATATACATATATATATATATATATAAATATATATATATATACACACATACACATATATATATACACACATATATATACATACACACTCACACACACACACATACACTTTATTTGTATTTTTTATTTTATTTTTGTATTAATCGTTATCGGATTTTTTGGGGTTCTCCAAAATTCGGGATCGGTGTTGAAAAATCATAATCGGTCGACCTCTAAACTGAACCATGCCACAACTGCGTCATGGCACATGCACAAAAGTTATCCAACAATCACAATCCTGGGAAGCCTTTCCCAAGTTGTAACCATGCCCATGAAGCGTAGTGGCAAGCACTACCAAAATGGACAATGAGGAAGCAAACTCAGCTTCTCGTGAGGATGAAATCATCCCCAAAAAGGGCAGCAATGTTTGTTCTGTAATATGGCAGTGGTTCGGGTTTGTGAGGTCAGATGCTAAGCAAACTTATGTCCCGTGCAAAGTGTGTCGAAAAACAATTGTGTTGAAAAACAGCAGCACAACTAGGCTCCCCCAGGCTCTCCCAGCACCTGAGACAGAAACATGAGGTGAAATGGGAGGAATGTGTGAAAATACGTGATGCTGATGTTTCCAATCGTCACGCTCCCAAAATGTCCTGTAAATAACCATAGCCACATCATTTTCAAACATCATCCCATATGACAAGACATTTTTGAAGTAGAAGTAGATAAAAGATGTGGTGACCTATCACACCTAGGAAAATATATGGTCCCCATCTATACAGTGGAAAAGTCCGGCTTCAAAAAGCTGCTAATCACAATTGACTCCAAATATCAGCTACCAAGCTGCAGGTATTTTGCGAAACAATCATTGCCACGGTTATACATTGCTACCCATGAAAGAGTCACCGAGAAGCTGGCTAACGTGTCTTACTTTTTTACCACAATCGATATATGGTCAAGCAGAACATCGCACCCATACCTAAGCTTGACAGTCCACAACATACAGTGGCAAGAAAAAGTATATGAACCCTTTGGAATTACCTGGATTTCTGCATAAATTAGTTATAACATTTTATCTGATCTTCATCTTGGTTACAACAATAGACAAACACAGCGTGCTTAAACTAATAACACAGAAAGTATTGTATTTCCTGTTTAAATTGAATGCATAATTTAAACATTCACAGAGATCTCAGAAGACCTAAGATTAAGAATTGCTGACTTGCATAAAGCTGGAAAGGGTTACAAAAGTATCTCTAAAAGCCTTGATCTTCATCAGTCCATGGTAAGACAAAGTGTCTATAAATTGCTACTCTCTCTAAGAGTGGCCATCCTGCAAAGATGACTGCAAGAGCACAGTGCAGAATGCTCAATGAGGTTATGAAGACTCCTAGAGTGTCAGCTAAAGACCTACAGGAATCTCTGTAACATGCTAACATCTCTGTTGACTAGTCTACGACACGGAAAACACTAAACAAGAATGGTGTTCATGGGAGGACACCACGGAAGAAGACACTGCTGTCCAAAAAAAACATTGCTGCACATCTTAAGTTTGCAAAAGGGCACCTGGATGTTCCACAGTGCTTCTGGCAAAATATTCTGTGGACAGATTAAACTAAAGTTGAGTTGTTTGGAAGGAACACACAACACTATGTGTGGAGAAAAAAAAGGGACAGCACATCAAAATCAAAACCTCATCCCAACTGCATCCCAAGTATGGTGGAGGGAGCATCATGGTTTGGGATTGCTTTGCTGCCTCAGGGCCTGGACAGCTTGCAATCATCGACGGAAAAATGAATTACCAAGTATATCAAGACATTTTGCAGGAGAATGTAAGGCTATCTGTCCACCAATTGAAGCGCAACAGAAGTTGGGTGACGCAACAGGACAACGACCCAAAACACAGAAGTAAATCAACAACAGAAGAAAATACGCCTTCTGGAGTGGCCCAGTCAGAGTCCTGACCTCAACCCAATTTAAAATGCTGTGTCATGACCTCGAGAGCGGTTCCCAAAAGACATCCTAAGAATATTGCTGAACTGAAACAGTTTTGTAATGGTGAATGGTCCAAAATTCCTCCTGACCGTTGATCAGTTCTGATCCGCAACTACAGAAAATGTTTGGTTGAAATTGTTGCCAAAGGAGGGTCAACCAGTTATTAAATCCAAGGGTTCACATACTTTTTCCACCATACACTGTGAATATTTACACGGTGTGTTCAATTAGGACATGAAAAAGTATAAATGTTTGTGTGTTATTAGTTTGTGCAGACTGTTTGTCTATTGTTGTGACTTAGATGAAGATCAGATCAAATTTTATAACCAATTTATGCATAAATCCAGGTAATTCCAAAAGGTTCACATACTTTTTCTTGCCACTGTAGATGAAGACTGGAGATTACTAAATGTATGCCTCCAGATATCATACTTACCCCAGTGAAATAATAGCCCAGGGCCTCAATGACGCACCGTGGCATCGTGGAAGCTGAGCGAAGACAGACAGGTGTGCATGACAACTAACAGCAGGAGCAATATGATAAAAGCATTGGGCTTGAACAAGTGCTTTGAACACAGGCTTCACACATCAGTAAGTGTGGATAATGAAAATTATACATACATATTATACATAAATACATACATACATATATATATTTTTTATGGTCTGAAAGACTCATGGATTGATAGTGCCATCGAGGTATGCAAAAAGGTTGTTCTGGAAGAAGAGACGAGATACAGTTTTGGTACACTCTACCCACTCACCAGCTCATCACAGAGTCCCCAACCAGGTGGGGTTCAGAAGAGAAGATGATTGAATGAGTACCCGGAACAGGAAAGTAGCATAGCCCGGGTCCTGGGCTCAGAGGAGAAAAGCAGGCACCTGGTGCCCAGCTAACAGGATAGCGTAGTGTTGGAGTCAGTGAACAAAGCCATAAGCCTACTACAAGAATTCACTGACACGCTGTCTGGTGAGGACTACGTTAAAGTCTCTTACCTCAAGCCTCCGGTCAAAGGAGGGTGAGAACGATCTCACAAAACAAATCAAGAGCACCACACTGGAGTATCTAAATGTGAAGTACGATCCACCCTGCCACAGTTGACCTCCTGGATATGGCGTCTTTGATGGATCCCCGGTTCAGGACAACATACATAACAGACAAGGTTGAGGGCATCAAACAAAGAGCGATTTTGGAGCTGAAGTCTCTGCTAGCTGAGAAAAGCACACCTCAGCCTGGCACAGCTTTGCATGTGTGCCAAGAAGAAGCTGAACCTGTGGCTAAGAGCAAGAAAACACTTGCTTCTAAAAAAAGACAGTGCCGTATGCCTCCCAGTCAGAGGAGAACTCCATCAAAACTGAGCTGTCAAGCTACTTGATGTCCCCTGACACAGACCGAGACCCACTTGAGTGGTGGAAGCGTCATGAGGCCAACTTCCCAAGACAGAACAATTTTGTACCTATGCATTCCTACTAGTGTGCCCTTCAGAGAGGGTCTTCAGCAAAGGTGGGAACATTGCAACATGCCACGGGGCACGCATAAAGCCAGAGTCAGCAGAAAGGCATGTATTCCTTTTCAGAAACGAGCAAAGGAACTTTGATTTTTTGAGAGCAATTTTGTATTCGTTTTGTTATTTTGCACATTGCTTTTTGAGGGATAGAAGGCATTTTTTTCTCTCCATTATTATTTTAAAAATCCTATGTACAATGATGAGAGCCTGGCAAGTGATGATGTTTATTTGTTAGTTTTGCACATATAGGCCTTGTTGATACAAAAAGACAAGTGGCATTGTTTATTTCCTCATTTTAATAAAGAAATTACTTATTTGAATTCTGCCTTGGTCTTTTTTTGTTTGTTTAGAGAAAAACAATAAAAATTGAGATGTACAGTATTATCGTGAATCGTTGAAACATCTGAAAATAATTGTTGGTATTACTTTTAGGCCATATCACATAGCCCATACTAATTATGTTTGTTTGATGTTAATAGGCCTATATTCTTCCCATGTTTAACAGATATCCTACCCGTCTGGATGGCCTCTTCAACCCCTCCTCTGACCAATTAGTCTGTATAATTTAAGTATACACACACACACACAGTAGTGTAAGTGTGTGAGGGAGGGGTAAAAGGTGGTACAGATTTCAAGGCAATGTGTGAGCCCATGATAGAGAGAATGAAGTAGACGGCACGGGTCAAAATTGAGATTTATGGCCCTGTGTCCAGATGACGCGCATATGTCCAAATATGGGTATCCGGCCAGGACATCCTGTTCCTGTTGTCACGTGTTAGAGGGTGTGTTATTTTATATCCATATTGCATCTATTCCTTTGAAGTTGTCATGCTGATTGATGTCTAAGGACCTAGTTGAACTGGGGGGTTCTGTGTTTGAACTTTTGAAAGAGTATGGCCCCACACCCCTGTTTTATTGCCCTTAGGGTTGCTATCTATGAAGCAGGAATGTCCGGGGTATTGGCTGTGGCAGACGACCCCAGGCATGCGACCCCAGAACAGTAAACAAGATTTTAAAAATTAACATGGATTTTGTGATCAGTGGCAAAGCTGTGATGACTGTAACAACGGAAGCAGGACCGCGGCTGAAACATAGAGAAAGGACCAAGTATAATGCCACAATATACGATGCGCCAAAAAAGTGTATAGAACCCAGATACCGCCCGAAACTGCGCTGAAAGATCAAGTGCTGATGTCTAATGGACAGCAATGGGGGTATCAGTTTGATTACCTGGCCTGTAGAATGAACCTCTATATGGTAGTCGAAGGAGAAGAATATACCGACCAGACATTAGGAGTGGACTATGGGGTTGAAGACTGGACGTTTTTTCGCAAGGTTTTGTGTCCCGAACTGAGACTTATCACCAAGGGGTCTAGCTTGTTCACAGGCTATGAGACCCGTTGGGAAGGTACCCCTGACTCCTCAGGAAGAGTATTTCACAGGGTGAAAATACAAAGAAAGAATGGACTTCTATGTGGCTGCGTGGAGTTCTATATCAGCAACGAGGAAACCCGCAACCAAAACATTCGTGATGGAGGCCTGACTGGGGATTTTAGGTTGCGCATGCTTATTCCTTTTAAAAGTTGGGATTTAATGGAATTGAAAATGTTAGAGTTGTTGGACACTCTTTTTGTACAGAGCCAACAGCGACAGAGCATTGTTCATGTAAGGAAGTGCATAATATATACGAATCCCGAGGATTATGGTTCAAAGGAGCCCCAAGAAGGTACATCGTCAGAAGAAAACTAAGTGTAACCACGCCCTGATACCCAGAGGACTGGTTCAACAATAAAAGGAGGGTCCTTAAAACCTTACTCATACCATGGATATTCCTACCACATACCAGGACTCCGAAACGTCATGGGGGCCCGACCCTAAGGACTCTATGCCTCGCAGCCCAACATTCTACTCCCCCCTGGCAAGACCCACGACACCCCCTACATGTACACAGCCTGAAGACGTGTTTGATGGGGTGGTCAGTACTATTGTTGTGGACACCATCAAGGCCTCTGTAGCCACGCTTTTAGACGTGGTGATTGGAGAGTATATCCGAGAAAAATGCATCGGTTGTGAGATCAATCACCCCAGCCAGCTCAGGCATCCTTGCCTATATGACCCCCCAAGATACTACTTCTTCAACCATTTTGAGGCGCTGGTGAAAATACTTTGGTCCTGCAGGTTTATACCATCGCTGGTCAGAGCCCTGGAGTCTATGGGTCTTGTGCCGTCTATTCCTAGAGTTTACGGGGTAACCGAAGCTTTCCTACATGAACTGAAGGAGGCGATCTACATCCACAAGAAACTCAAAGAAATCCGACACACCCTGGTGGACGACAACAAACACAGGGAAGCTGTGGTGGCAGATGTTGTGATTACTTTCTGGCTCAATAAACCTCAAGAGACCAAGTGACAATTTGTTATTTAGATGTAAAGCAATGGGTAACTATGTGTATACGATGTTAGAGAGAATAAATACATTTTTTATTTTGAGAGAACTTGATATGCATCAAATTATTGAAAATAAAGTGAACAATGTATCGTTCTACACAAACCACAATTCCTGGACTAATGTAGAGCGTGTGCTGAAAATGGAACAAATCATAAATCATGTACGACATGCGGGCGAGAGTCTACAATGGACACAATTGGTATCCCGTCTTGGGGATGATTCTGAAGAACTAGAAACAACTTTGTCTAAGATTTTACTTTGTTTTTTTTAAACACCATTTCATTGTAACATGCATCATATTTGTTGTTAATATACTTATATAGCGGATGTGTGTGTTTTAAAAATTCAGAGACTCAAGCCTGTTAATCTAAACCAAATATACAGGGTGTTGCATGCTGTGATCATTGAGAAAACGGGGACATGTATCCTGCAACGAATTCTGAATTGTCTGTATACGTAATACATAATGCTTTCTTGAAAATAAAAATCCAAAAAATGAAAATGAAATGTTGAAAGTGGCTCATTAACGTTATTGTACCTCAGAGAGGCAAGAAGGATGGTGGAGCAGATGTTGAAAAACATTTATTATAATCCCTCTAACCCTGGGTCTTATGGGGGTAAGGAACATTTACAGAGAGCTATAGCCGAAGAAACAGGTAGCCGGTTAAGCGATGCTAAATTGAATGAGTGGTTATCAAAGCAGGATGCGCACACTCTACATAAACCCGTAAGAAAACAATTTCCAAGAAATAGCTACCCAACCATTGTCCCAATTTCAGGCGGATCTATGTGACATGCAGGCCCTTGCAGATAAAAATGATGGAAATCGCTACATGCTAACGGTTATAGATATTTTCTCTAAAAGAGCTTTTGTCAGGGTCTTAAAAAATAATAGCGGTGCAGAGGTGACCCGGGCCTTTGACTCTATCTTGAAGGATGGAGGAGCCCCCAAGAAAGTGCAGACTGATGGCGGAAAATACTTTTTTAATAATACTTTTCAGAAACTCATGAAGAAGCACATTATAGTACATTTTGCTACAAGCTCGGATTTGAAAGCTTCAGTTGTTGAATGCTTTAACAGAACTCTGAAGGAGCGGATGTGGCGCTATTTTACAGCTCACAACACGCATAGATATATTGATATAGTTCAAGATTTAGTAATGGGTTACAACAGTAGTTACCATAAGAGTATACGGATGAAACCCTCCGAGGTCTCTTCTGAAAATTATTTTCAAGTCTTTAAAAATCTGTATGGTTTTAAATTTTAAATTCATTGTGGGGGACTTGGTCCGTATGTCCAAGTTGAGGGGTGTTATCGCCAAAAAATATGAGCAAGGCTACAGCGATGAGTTGTTCACGGTTACCAAATGTCTGCCGCGCATACCCCCAGTCTACAAATTGGCCCCTTGACCGGCCCACACTATCCCACGCCTAGAACTGTGTGCGGCTGTGCTAGCTGTTGAGATGTATGAACTGATCAGAGACGAAATGGACATAGTGAAGTAAATGCGGCCAGGTTCTACACAGACAGTAAGATAGTTCTCGGTTACATCCACAATGTCACCAAAATATTGTATATGTATGTTGCCAATAGGGTAACTTGCATCAGGAAGTCTACCCATCCAGACCAGAGATGTTATGTAAACACTGACAGCAATCCAGCAGACCATGCAACCAGGCCCATACTAGCTGTGCTCTTACAGTACACCAGTTGGTCCTCAGGTCCACCTTTCCTGACCCAAACAAACTCAAGTGAGCCTGAGAACATACATTTTGGCCTTGTAGAGCCTCACGCAGACGCAGAGATTCGAGCAGACGTCACTGCCTTCGCCACTAAGGTTTCTGGAGCTCAACTTGGCTTTCATCGCTTTGAGAGGTTCTCAAGCTGGAAAGCTCTCAATCGAGCCACAGCGCGACTCATTCATGTTGCCAGATCCTTCCATGAAGGTGCCAGCTGCAGAGACGCCGGAAATTGGACAGCAGAAAAGCCAAATGTAAAAGTAGGAGATGTTGTCTTATTGAAAGACAGTTAGGCACAGAAATTAATGGCCAGTGGTCAAAACCTTTCCCAGTACTGACAAAAAAGTTAGGAAAGTAGAACTAAAAATTAGTAAGGAGCTGCTAAGGTGTTTCTGAGACCAATCTCAGAGATTGTTGTTCTTCTTTCTGAAGCATCCTAGAGACAAAAGATAAGAATAAAAAGAACATTATTTGTTTTCTTCATACATGTTTTATTTCATAGTGGCACAATTTAATTATACCAGGCGGGGAGTGTGCTGCCATCCTGTTAGAAGGTAACAGATCACTTTTGTACAATAGTTAAGATGGATTTTCATTGTGTTCCATGGTGTTATTTGACCCCTAGTGGAGCTTTCTGGTACTTAGAAAGACTGTACGCAAACAGGAAGTTGAGAATTCGTTCTGCACGCACAGGTCTTTCAGTGTAGTTATTTCTTGTCACGCTTCAGCCTTGGAAAATATTTGTTTAAGTTTGATTCAAGCATTTAGCTAGTGATGATAATCTTGTTATTGATAGTTTCTTACATATCAATGTTGGTTGGTTGCGTTTACTCACAAATTGCCTTGCATGTATGCCGTCAGCTGTATTACTTTGCTCGTGCGTCATGCAAACAAATTGTAAAATATATAATACTGTAGTTCTGTTACTGTTTCTAGTGTAACATGCTTTGTTATTCTACAGAGATGGTTGTACATTACTAGAGTAATGAAAGGAGTTAGCCAACTACCATATGAGTAACAATTAGTTATATGGTTTGGCGTCATGCCAGATGCATGGTACCTTGGTATTTTCATGCAACTTCAACTTGAAATGTATAATGTACAGCTACAGTATATCTATGTGAATTGAATACTAAAGTATATTATTTTCTGTATTTTGCAGTTTCACAAACGTTTTCAATATATTAATTCAAGAAAAGTAACACCTTGGGAGTTTTATTGAAGACTTAGTCGTTAGCTATCTGTCTAGTTTTGTATGGGAACGCAATTCAAGGCCAGAATATGCACTGATTTTAGACCTTTTTAATCATAAACTCTAAGTGCTGTCTTGATGTTGAAGTTACAACAGAAGAACAATATATATATATATATATATATATATATATATATATATATATATATATACACTGCTCAAAAAAATAAAGGGAACACTTAAACAACACAATGTAACTCCAAGTCAATCACACTTCTGTGAAATCAAACTGTCCACTTAGGAAGCAACACTGATTGACAATACATTTCACATGCTGTTGTGCAAATGGAATAGACAACAGGTGGAAATTATAGGCAATTAGCAAGACACCCCCAATAAAGGAGTGGTTCTGCAGGGGGTGACCACAGACCACTTCTCAGTTCCTATGCTTCCTGGCTGATGTTTTGGTCACTTTTGAATGCTGGCAGTGCTTTCACTCTAGTGGTAGCATGAGACGGAGTCTACAACCCACACAAGTGGCTCAGGTAGTGCAGCTCATCCAGGATGGAACATCAGTGCGAGCTGTGGCAAGAAGGTTTGCTGGGTCTGTCAGCGTAGTGTCCAGAGCATGGAGGCACTACCAGGAGACAGGCCAGTACATCAGGAGACGTGGAGGCCGTAGGAGGGCAACAACCCAGCAGCAGGACCGCTACCTCCGCCTTTGTGCAAGGAGGAGCACTGCCAGAGCCCTGCAAAATGACCTCCAGCAGGCCACAAATGTGCATGTGTCTGCTCAAACGGTCAGAAACAGACTCGATGAGGGTGGTATGAGGGCCCGACGTCCACAGGTGGGGGTTGTGCTTACAGCCCAACACCGTGCAGGACGTTTGGCATTTGACAGAGAACACCAAGATTGGCAAATTCGCCACTGGCGCCCTGTGCTTTTCACAGATGAAAGCAGGTTCACACTGAGCACGTGACAGACGTGACAGAGTCTGGAGACGCCGTGGAGAACGTTCTGCTCCCTGCAACATCCTCCAGCATGACCGGTTTGGCGGTGGGTCAGTCATGGTGTGAGGTGGCATTTCTTTGGGGGGCCACACAGCCCTCCATGTGCTCGCCAGAGGTAGCCTGACTGCCATTAGGTACCGAGATGAGATCCTCAGACCCCTTGTGAGACCATATGCTGGTGCGATTGGCCCTGGGTTCCTCATAATGCAAGACAATGCTAGACCTCATGTGGCTGGAGTGTGTCAGCAGTTCCTGCAAGAGGAAGGCATTGATGCTATGGACTGGCCCGCCCGTTCCCCAATTGAGCACATCTGGGACATCATGTCTCGCTCCATCCACCAACGCCACGTTGCACCACAGACTGTCCAGGAGTTGGCGGATGCTTTAGTCCAGGTCTGGGAGGAGATCCCTCAGGAGACCATCCGCCACCTCATCAGGAGCATGCCCAGGCGTTGTAGGGAGGTCATACAGGCACGTGGAAGCCACACACACTACCGAGCCTCATTTTGACTTGTTTTAAGGACATTACATCAAAGTTGGATCAGCCTGTAGTGTGGTTTTCCACTTTAATTTTGAGTGTGACTCCAAATCCAGACCTCCATGGGTTGATAAATTTGATTTCCATTGATACATTTTGTGTGATTTTGTTGTCAGCACATTTAACTATGTAAAGAAAAAAGTATTTAATAAGAATATTTCATTCATTCAGATCTAGGATGTGTTACTTTAGTGTTCCCTTTATTTTTTTGAGCAGTGTATATACACACACTGAACAAAAATATAAAAACGCAACATGCAACAATTTCAAATATTTAGTTACAGTTCATATAAGAATCTGTCAATTGAAATAAATTAGGTCAAATCTTTCTCCCCGATTTTGTGATATCTAATTGGTTGTTACAGTCTTGTCCCATCGCTGCAACTCCCGTATGGGCTCGGGAGAGGCAAAGCTCGAAAGCCATGCGTCCTCCAAAACATTGTCCTGCCAAGCCGCAGTTGCTGGATATTGGCGGGAACTGGAACACGGTGTCGTACACTCTATCCAGAGCGTCCCAAACCTGCTCAATGGGTGACATGTCTTGTGAGTATGCAGGCCATAGAAGAACTGGAACATTTTCTATTCCACAAGTGCATATGGTCCCATTTGGGATTGGACCTACTATATGACAGAACAAAATAAGGTATATCGTTTTGATTTGAACACTTCAATGTTTTAAATATTATTAAGTTACTGTCAGCCATTTACTGTGGCAGGTAGAAGAAAAAAAAACATCTAACAGGCACTCAGGTTTTTTACCAGCCCAAATAAAAATAAATCAAAATTACAGCAACAAAACACTAAAAACAGATGAGCATGCTTTATGTGTCTAAAATGAATGTATTGTAACAAGTAATGTGGTATATTTTTTAATTTCACAGCATTTTGTGTCCTGATTTTTTTTAAACCAAAATATCACAGATGAGACAAACATTTTCACAAAAGCGGACCACAATGGAAATAAGACCCAGACTTTGTGTTATCCTCGATTTTATTCATGCGCATGTATGGCTTTTAAGTTGTGTGCTTGTTTTTTTTAAATGGTCGAATTAATAAACTAAACACCTGCTCCTTTTAAAGGCAGGAGTTTACAGTGGTAACTCGAGTCATGTGTTGTGCCTGTGAGATTGAGTCTGACTAGTATCACTGTTGCTTGTCTTCACTAGCAGTTGAAACTCAAACATTGAAAAGCAACCTAGCTTGTGAATAAAACAATGTAAATTGCCAAGAAACACAAGGACAAAGTCTCACTTCAGCGGACTTTCATTTCAAGTAAATTTTATGACTGTGTGCAGCGGTTCTAAAAATGAATCTGCTCTTCACAAGCACACAGCCCCCAGCCATGCAGTGTCACAGCGTGAGGCAGAAATACTTTGAAAACATCTACTGCAGTATTTGTTTTGCTATAAATGTGAAATGCTCGAACTGTGGAACACTGACCACCCACCAACATGACTGATCAAATAGACATTTTAACAGCCAATGCCAAAATCTACCTGCATTTGGCAGATGTTAAGTTTGAGTACAACATACAAGTATGCTTCAATGTTTTGAGCTATTTACCATCCTTGGAAAGTGGAGACAGATGTAAAACAAAATAAAACATGTTATTAGTTAGAGGTATTGAAAGGTACAATACATGAATGTATTTTCATGTTTCTTTTGAAAGTTCCTAATTGAGCATCACTCTAGTGTACCTCTGGTGTGCAATCAGTCGTTTTCTGAGCTGACTGTCAAAAAAAATGTATGTTTAATATACATTTAAATAAAAGTGAGAATCAAACATTTATTGATCTTTCAATGACCACACCACAATTTAAGAAAACAGGTGTGATTCAGTATAGATCATGAAACTGCCTTCACATGTTCTTACTTTCACTGTCTCCCTCCTTTTTCTGCTCTGCCTCTTCGCCTTTTTGACCAAAGCATCTGTAAGTTCCATACAATCAATGCATGTCAACAAACATAAGTTAAATGTGGCCTGCTAGGGCACTGTAATGTTAACTACACTACCATCCAAAAGTTTGAGGTCACTTAGAAATGTCCTTGTTTTTGAAAGAAAAGCACATTTTTGGTCCATTAAAATAACATCAAATTGATCAGAAATACAGTGTAGACATTTAATGTTATAAATGACTATTGTACCTGGAAACGGCAGATTTTTTTTATTTTAATGGAATATCTACATAGGCGTACAGAGGACTATTATCAGCAACCATAATTCCTGTGTTCCTATGGCACGTTGTGTTAGCTAATCCAAGTTTAATTTTAAAAGGCTATTTGATCATTAGAAAACCCTTTTGCAATTATGTTAGCACAGCTGAAAACTGTTGTCCTTATTAAAGAAGCAATAAAACTGGCCTTCTTTAGACTAGTTGAGTATCTGGAGCATCAGCATTTGTGGGTTCAATTACAGGCTCCGGGGGTAGTACTGTTACACGTGCTCCCGCTCTTCCTCCCTGGCACTTGAGGGCGTCAGGCTCCCCAGCATTGCGCACTCCTGCCATCATCATTACGCACACCTGTCGTCCCCCCCCCCCTCCCCCCAGAGAGATGTCTGTTAACATGTTTCATGTATGTCACGCTTCATTTGAAAGTTTATGCCACAAAATAAGGTCTATTGTTTTGATGTGAATTCTTCAATGTTTTAAAATATTAAGTTACTAAGCCATTTACCTCTGCTGTCTTGCAGTACGGTTGGGTGGAGAGATGTCTGAGTCAAAATGAATCACATGTTAACATTAACAGATGTCTAATGTATGTCAGACTTTATTTGAAAGTTCAGGCTCTAAAGTATGACACTACAAAATAAGGTCCACTGTTTTGATGTGAATGTTTTCAAATACTATCAAGTTACTGAAGGCCATCTACCTCTGCTCTGTGACACTTCCAGGTGAGCTTGTTGGAGAAACTTCTGTGAGACAAAATTAATAACGTTAACATTAACAGATGTCTAATGTCCAGTATCAGTCAAGGTTTGGACACACCTACTCATTGAAGGGTTTTTATTTATTTGTTCTATTTTCTACATTGTAGAATAATAGTAAAGACAAACTATGAAATAACACATGGAATCATGTAATAACCCAAAAAGTGTTAAACACATCAAAATATATTTGAGATTATTCAAATAGCCAACCTTTGCCTTGATGACAGCTTTGCACACTCTTGGTATTCTCTCAACTAGCTTCATGAGGTAGTCACCTGGAATGCATTTCAATTAACAGGTGTGCCTTGCTAAAAGTGAATTTGTGGAATTTCTTTCCTTTTTACTGTGTTTGAGCCAATCAGTTGTGTTGTGACAAGGTAGGGTGGTATACAGAAGATAGCCCTATTTGGTAAAAGACCAAGTCCATATTATGGCAAGAACAGCTCAAATAAGCAAAGAGAAACAACAGTCCATCATTACTTTAAGACATGAAGGTCAGTCAATCAGGAAAATGTAAAGAAATTTGAACGTTTCTTCAAGTGCGGTCGCAAAAACCATCAAGCGCTATGATGAAACTGTCTCTCACGAGGACCGCCACATGAATGGAAGCCAGAGTTACCTCTTCTGCAGAGGATACGTTTATTAGAGTTACCAGCCTCAGAAATTGCAGCCCAAATAAGTAACAGACACATTTTAACATCAACTGTTCAGAGAAGACTGCGTGAATCAGGCTTTTATGGTTGAATTGCGAAGAAACCACTATTAAAGGACACCAATAAGAAGAGATTTGCTTGGGCCAAAATACATGATTAATAGACATTCGACTGGTGGAAATCTGTCCTTTGGTCCGATGAGTCCAAATCTGAGATTATTTGTTCCAACCGTGGGGAGTTTGAGACGCAGAGAAGGTGAACGGAGGATTTCCAAGTTTGGTTCCCAGCGTGAAGCATTGAGGGGGAAATGAGATGGTATGGGGGTGCTTTGCTGGTGACACTCAGTGATTTATTTAGAATTCAAGGCACACTTAACCAGTATGGCTACCACAGCATTCTTCAGCGATACGCCATCCCATCTGGTTTGCGCTAAGTGGGACAATATTTTTTTTTTCAACAGGACAATGACCGCTCCAGGCTGTGTAAGGGCTATTTGACTAAGAAGGAGACGAATGGAGTGCTGCATCAGATGACCTGGCCTCCACAATCACCCGACATTAACCCAATTGAGATGTTTTGGGATGAGTTGGACCACAGAGTGAAGGAAAAGCAGCCAACAAATGCTCAGCATATGTGGGAACTCCTTCAAGCATTCCAGGTGAAGTTGGTTTAAAGAATGCCAAGTGTGCAAAGCTGTCATCAAATCAAAGGGTGGCTACTTTGAATAATCTCAAATATAAAATATATTTTGATGTGGTCACTTTTTTGGTTACTACACCAATCAATCAATCCAATGTATTTATAAATCCCTTTTTACATCAGCAGATGTCAAAGTGCTATACAGAAACCCAGCCTAAAACCCCAAACAGCAAGCAATACAGATGTAGAAGCACAATGGATAGGAAAAACTCCCTGGAAAAGCTGGAACCTGGGAAGAAACCTAGAGAGGAACCAGGCTCTGGGGGGTGGCCAGTCCCCTTCTGGCTGTGCTGGGTGGGTATTATGAAAGTACAGGATTCTCTGTGTTATTTCATAGTTTTGATGTCTTCACTATCATTCAACAATGTAGAAAATGGTAATAATAAAGAAAAACCCTTGAATGAGTAGGTGTGTCCAAACTTTTGACTGGTACTGAATGTCACACTTTATTTGAAAGTTCTGATTCCAAAAGTATGGCCCAACCCTTAGACCCCTCAAACTCAACTCTGGACCTCAAAGCTAGTTCCAATGCATTTTTTCCATTGATTCCCTCTAATCAGGGTCTGATTTAGACCTGGGAAACAAGGTGTGTACTATTAATTATCAGGTAGAGCAGAAAACAAGCTGGCTCTGACCCTCGTAGGGTAAGAGTTGAATATCCCTGCCCTAGACCCTACTCCCTATGCACTTGAGGAGATCTGTGAAGATTTGACAGGTGTAAGCAATTTGGTAATCATTCAAATTAGCCCTCTGAAAGGTGAAGTGGAAGTTAAGCAGTCTTGTTACTTTTAGAGCAATTAATTTTCATTAACGGGTGTTGTACCTAATAAACTGTCTGGTGAGTGTACATTGTAATTGTTAAGGTTAATTTGCTCACCATTATCTAGTAGACTTCTGGACAAACTGGTGATGCAAAGGAGAGAAATAATCAGAAACTGATTAATCACTCAATCAATGAATCAAGTAAATGTATTGTTTTCTCATGCACTTATCAACTCTGTGGTGGCATTCTGCTAAACTGCTTCAAAGACAAGGTAGACAATTAAAGTGACTAGAAGATAACTCACATGGTGCAGGTGGACAAACTGTCCAAGCAAGCTAAAAGTAAAACAGAAATGTCAAAATAATACATTTCTACATAAATGTAACTTTTCTTATTCAATTGTGACCATTCCTGTTGAACGAGGAACAGCTCGGTTTGTTGTTTTGAAAGTGTATTGGAAAGTTAGTAGCAAGCTAACTTTTAGGTTTGGATCCTGCGACGCATTTGACATCAGTTGCTGGGACTGCTAATCTCTGTCCCAGTGATCCTTCCGACCAAGGTTGGGTCCGAGGAGCTATTTGGCATAGCAGCTAGCCTAGCTTTTAGCTAGCTGCCTATCAAGCTACCTGGGTTTCTCGAGGGCTCGAACGCAGCTCGCGACACAGTTAGCCATTGTGGCTGGGACCGCGGATTCTCCCGGGTTTGTGGCTGACTAGATCCCTGCTGTTTATTGTGTTCAATCTTCCCTGTGACCTGCGCTGTCTGAAACTGCGAGGAGTAACAGCATAACCTACATTGCTAGTTACCATGACAAAGACCAAAGCCGTCAGAAGTACCGTTGAGGACAGTGGTGTCTCTCTATCACAGGTGAAGGATCTTTTAAACAAATAAAAATAGTTCTACAAGCAGTTGTTAAAACAACAACAAAAATAGCTGAATCAATCCAAACACTGGTTGATTCAACTACTAAAATAATGGACAACCTGACCAGAATGGTCAAGGACCTGAAGAACAGTTTGCAGTTTTTCAGGGTCAGCTCGATGAGGTGAAACAGGAGAACGGCAAGATGACAGCAATCTACCTGTAAGTCATTGAGAGAGGACTGTATGTGAATCCATGATAACAATGACGGATAAATCAGACTATCTTGAGGGACAATCGAGGCGGAACAACATGGTTGTGGAAGGAATTGCAGTCTCCCCACATAAGACCTGGACAGAGTGTGAGGACAAAGTGAGGGAAATTGAAGATTGACCACTGGAAGATTGAGGTGGAGAGCACCCACAGGACTGGAAAACCCACCACCGGCCCAGGTGATAGGTCCAGGCCGGTAGTGGTCAAGTTTGAGGTTCAAAGACAAGGTAGCTGTTCTGGAAAGAGCCAATAACTTGAGAGGAACGTATATCTTCTTCAATGAGGACCATCCTGAAGTTATGCGCCAGAAGAGCCATGAAAGCTGTCAGAGCTCATGGAGACATTGCTTACATCTGCTAAGACAGGCTCATTGCTTTGTTTGCTCTTTTCCATATTACGTCTATCTCTGATAAGCTTCCCAGAAAAGGGCTGAAAATAGCCCATATTAATATATGTAGCCTTAGAAATAAGGTTAACCTTTTGCTTGCAGGGGGCAGAAACTGCCTATTTCTCAGCCCCAGAAACTAGAATATGCATATAATTGTCATAATAGGATAGAAAACACTAAAGTTTCCAAAACTGTAAAAATATTGTCTGTGAGTATAACAGAACTGATATTGCAGGCGAAAACCTGAGGAAAATCCAATCAGGAAGTGCCTCTTATTTTGAAACATCTCTGTTCCTGTGCATGCCTATCCTCCATTTAAAGGGATATCAACCATATTC
Organism: Oncorhynchus mykiss; assembly: GCF_057628025.1. Classification (NCBI taxonomy): domain Eukaryota; kingdom Metazoa; phylum Chordata; class Actinopteri; order Salmoniformes; family Salmonidae; genus Oncorhynchus; species Oncorhynchus mykiss. The sequence goes on along the minus strand of NC_143030.1, from coordinate 40,953,974 downwards.
CTTTTTTCTGTGGCTTCCCTAAGGTGTCAGTCTTTAGATATAGTTTTAGGCTTTTATTTAGAAAAATGAGCATGAAAGATCACATTACGTAGCTAGGTCATGAAAGTGGATCGGTAAGTGGATAGGTGGGGGCTCTGAGTGAGTTTTGCGCTACAGAGTAAAGCGGCCATTCTTTCTCCCAGTGTTATTGAAAAACCTACATACCCGGTTGATATATTATCAAATATATATTTTAAAAACAACCTGAGGATTGATTTTAAAAAATGTTTGAAATGTTTCTGTGGACATTATGGATATTACTTGGAATATACATCTGTGTTGTCGTGACCGCTCTTTCCTGTGGATTTCTGAACATAATGCGACAAACAAACTGAGGTATTTTGGGTATAAAAATAATCTTTATGGAACAAAAGGAACATTTGTTGTGTAACTGGGAGTCTCGTGAGTGAAAACATCCAAAGATCATCAAAGGTAAACGATTAATTTGATTGCTTTTCTGATTTTCTAATGCTTAGTGTACATAATGTTTTGTCATGCTATCGATAAACTTACACAAACGGTTGGATTGCTTTCGCTGTAAAGCATCATTTCAAAATCTGAGACGACAGGTGGATTAACAAAAGGCTAAGCTGTGTTTTGCAATATTGCACTTGTGATTTCATGAATATTAATCTTTTTTAGTAATATTATTTGACTGTGGCGCTATGCTATTCAGCGGTTGCTGACAAAAATTATCCCACTAATGGGATGGGTAGCTTCAAGAAGTTAATAAAATCCATAACATTCATATATTAGCCATTTCAGAGACTCACTTAGACAAGTAATTTGATGATACAGCAGTAGCAATACAAGGATATAACATCTACAGAAGAGACAGAAATGCTTATGAGGAGGTGTTGCTTTTTATATTCAGAGCTATATCCCTGTAATGCTTAGAGAATATCTTATGTGAAGTGTAATTGAAGTGTTGTGTTTGCAGGTTCACTTGGCACATCTAAAGCCTTTTCTTATGGGGTGTTGCTACAGGCCACTAAATGCTAACAGTCAGTATCTAAATAATATGTGTGAAATGATTGATAGTGTATGTGATGTAAACAGAGAGGTCTACTTTCTTGGGGACCTGAATATTGACTGGTTTTCATCAAGCTGTCCGCTCAAGAGGAAACGTCTCACTGTAACCAGTGCCTGTAATCTGGTTCAGGTTATTAATCAACCTACCAGGGTGTTTACAAACACAAGATAAACCACATGTATCGATCACATTTTTACAAATACTGTAGAACTTTGTTCTAAAGCTGTATCCATACCCATTGGGTGCAGTGATCACAATATTGTGGCTATATCCAGAAAAGCCAAAGTTCCAAAAGCTGGGCATAAAATAGTGTATAAGAGATCATACAAAAGATTTTGCTGTGACTCTTATGTGGATGATGTTAAAAATATTTGTTAGTCTTATGTGATTGATAAGGAGCATACAGACGCTGCACTTGATGAATTTATGAAATTGCTTCTTCCAATGATGGATAAACATGCACCTGACTGTTAGAACTGTTAGGGCTCCATGGATTGATGAGGAATGGTTGAAAGAGATGGGGCAAAAGGAGTGGCTAATAAGTCTGGCTGCACATCTGACTGGCAGACTTATTGCAAATTGAGAAATTATGTGACTAAATTCAACAACAAAAATAAGAAACTGTATTAATGAAGCCAAGAACAATGATATAAAGAATGAAGGGAAAAAACTTTAGAGTACTTTAAATGAAATTATGGGCAGAAAGACATTCAACTCCATCTTTCATCGAATCAGATGGCTTATTCATCACAAAACCATTTAAAATCAAATTCTATTAGTCACATGCGCCAAATACAACCAGTGTAGACCTTACAGTGAAATTCTTACTTACGAGCCCCTAACCAACAGTGCAGTTTCAAAAAGAAATACGGATAAGAAGAGAAAAGTAACAAGTAATTAAAGAGCAGCAGTAAAAAAGAACAATATATACAGAGAGATGCCAGTACAGAGTCCACGTGCGGGGGCACCGGTTAGTTGAGGTAGTATGTACATGTAGGTAGAGCTATTAAAGTGACTTTGCATAGATGACAACAGAGAGTAGAGTGGCAGTGGTGTGAAGGGGGGGCAAATAGTCTGGGTAGCCATTTGAATAGAGTCTTATGGCTTGGGGGTAGAAGCTGTTTAGAAGCCTCTTGGACCTAGACTTGGTGCTCCGGTACCACTTGCCGTGTGGTAGCAGAGAGAACAGTCTATGACTAGAGTGGCTGGAGTCTTTTGCAGTTTCTAGAGCCATCCTCTGATACCGCCTGGTATAGAGGTCCTGGATGGCAGGAAGCATGGCCCCAGTGACATACTGTGCTTCCCTTTGTGGTCTGTAATGGTTTGCAAGCCCTGCCACATCCGACGAGCATCAGAGCCGATGTAGTACGACTTGATCTTAGTCCTGTATTGACGCTTTGCATGTTTGATGGTTTGTCGGAGGGCATAGCGGGATTTCTTAAAAGCTTCCGGGTTAGAGTCCCGCTCCTTGAAAGCGGCAGCTCTAGCTTTTAGCTCAGTGAGGATGCTGCCTGTAATCCATGGCTTCTGGTTGGGGTATGTACGTACGGTCAACTGTGGGGACAACGTCATCGATGCACTTATTGATGATGCCAATAACAGATGTGGTGTACTTCTCAATGCCATTGGCGGAATCCCTGAACATATTCCAGTATGTGCTAGCAAAACAGTCCGGTAGCTTAGCATCTGCTTCATCTGACCACTTTTTTTATTGATCTAGTCACGGGTGCTTCTTGCTTTAATTTTTGCTTTTAAGCAGGAATCGGGAGGATGGAATTATGGTCAGATTTGCCAAATGGAGGGCGAGGGAGAGCTTCGTATGTGGAGTCTAGGTGGTCTAGAGTTTTTTTCCCTCTGGTTGCACATTTAACATGCTGATAGAAATTTGGTAAAACTGATTTAAGTTTCCCTGCATTAAAGTCCCCGGCTACTAGGAGCGCCGCCTCTGGGTGAGCGTTTTCTTGTTTGCTTAATAAAGCTCATTCAATGCTATCTTAGTGCCAACGTCTTAACTGAGGTGGTATGTAAACAGCTACGAAGAATACAGATGAGAACTCTCTCGGTAGGTAGTGTGGTCTACAGCTTATCATGATATACTCAACCTCAGGCGAGCAATAGCTCGAGACTTCCTTAGATATGGTGCAACCGCTGTTATTTACAAAATTACCAGACGCCACTGTTCTATCTTGCCGGTACATCATATAACCAGCCAGCTGTATGCTGATATTGCGATATTTGATCGCCTCCGAATTCTCATAAGGCAGCCCGCTCTCCGGCCTCTCTTTCTCCGCCTCCTTTTCACGCAGTTCACAGGAGTCGGGGCCTGTTCCCAAGGGAGCTGGATATCCTCCGCCTCGGGCTCATCAGTCGTGAAAGAAGAAAACGGATTCTGCTAGTCTGTGGTGAGTAATCGCAGTCCAGATTTCTATAAGTTATTTTTGGTCATAAGAGACGGTTGCGGCAACATTATGTACAAAATGAGTTGCCAATTATTTTTATGATTACTTCATTGGCAAAGTGGACAAAATTAGGCAGGAAATGCCAACAACGAACAATGTGCCATCATATTCATGCATAAAAATAACAAATAATGAGAAGAAAAGAATTGCAAGTTGGAATTTTGTAAAGTTAGTGTGGGAGAGGTGGAAAAAGTATTGTTAACAAACCTCCTGGCATTGACAACATAGATGGAAAACTACTGAGGATGGTAGCTGACTCTGTAGCCACTCCTATCTGTCATATCTTTAATCTGAGCCTAGAGGAACATATTTGTCCTCAGGCCTGGAGGGAAGCCAAAGTCATTCCGCTACCGAAGAGTGGTAATGAGGCCTTTCCTGGTTCTAAGAGCAGACCTATATGCTTGCTGGCAGCTCTTATCAAATTGTTGGAAAAATGTGGTTTGACCAAGTACAATGCTATTTTATTTAAACAAATTAACAACAGACTTTCAGCATGCTTATAGAGAAGGGCACTCAAAATGCACTGCACTGACACAAATGACTGATGATTGGTATAAATAATAAGATTGTGGGAGCTGTACTGTTAGATTTCAGTTCAGCTTTTGATATTATTGAACATTACCTGTTGTTGAAAAAACATATGTGTTATGGATTTTCAACCTCAGCTCTGAATCAATGATATGGCAATCTAATTCAACTCATGAATGGTTTTCTTTAATGGAAGCTTCTCTAATGTCAAACATGGGCAGCTCTCTAAGCCCTCTACTCTTTTCTATTTTTACCAATGACCTGCCACTGACATGAACCATATAGGCATCAGTCACTGAAACCCTTAACAAAGAGTTGCAGTCGGTTTTGGAATGGGTGGCCAGTAATAAACTGTTTCTGAACATCTCAAAAACTAAAAGCATTGTATTTGGTACAAATCATTCCCTAAATTATGTGAAATTATTTGTGGCGCCACATCTCCATAAACTACTTCCCACTTTATGCACACATGTACAAGTATATCATAATTGGATGTTTAACCATGTCATCCTGAGGCAGAAGTACAATGTGTTATCCACATTATACACTGTATAAGAATGAATCAGACACATACATCATTGATTTATTTTATTTCACATACTCATTGGAAAGCAGCAACTGCACTGCATTAAGTCAACACCACATTGAACTGAAAGGAAGACAATGCAAGTGTGAAATGCCAATTTTCATTGGGGTATAAATATTAAAACTTTACCTTATATAAAGTTCCTCCTATAATAAAGTTGGTACAATATTCAGTGCACTATAACATCCTAAATGTGGATGTTAGGCTGAGTTTATACAGGCAGCTCAATTCTGATATTTTGCCCAATTATTGGCAAAATATCAATTAGTGGAAAAATATCTGAGTTAGGCTCCCTGTGTATCATACTGGATGCTAAGTAGTTTGGGAGGACCAATGAATTTGTTTGTTACGGCAACCTGTCGTCTATTCCAGATAGTTCAGAAAAAGCACAAAGCCACCTTGGAGAGTTCTTCCTCTGTTCCCACTAAAAGCCCAGACATTTACAGCAGTATCACCAATCATGTGTTAACACTAAATATAACATTCCGGTCACTCCCTTGTACAAAATGGCTGCTAAATTGTGAACAGCAATTTCAGATCAAACAGGTGTTGGTGAGCAAGATAATTGTGTAGACAGGTTGGTATTAACCACATGCATGTTAGCTCACTGTTTACAGTAGAAACCAAAAGGTGTTTTCTATACAAAATTGTGCTTTAACATACTGTACCAATGTGACAAATTTGAAGATTGTCCTTTCACAGGTTTCCTGACAGTATTATGTTCCTATATACTGTATATTACTATATCAGGGAAATAAAGAACCCAAACGAAGCAGGCCTTGGGAATCAGAGTATGGCCACAGCCCAATCTAAACTGCAGTACATCTCTAGAGATGGGCTAGAGTTAACCAGCTCTCACAGCCACCTTAGATCAAGGGTTTATGAATCCTGATAATTTGTTAAAAAGATATCAGGAAAGCCAGGCTGTCATGTAAAAGTGAAAAATCTACCTGACTATTGTCATCAGAATCAGAATGTATTAATTACAAAAGATTATACAATAAATATTCCATCTATTATTAAGTAAAGTAAATAAATCGGCAATCCCCTGCATCTGATCCAGATGATCAAAGAATACATTTATTACAATACAAAAATACTGTACAGTTGGGCTTTAAAAATAATTTAAGAGCTCTATCCAGAAAGCACTTTGCTGTATTTCTCATTACTCTTCATTAAGAAATTGCGCAGACTATAATACAACTGTGATACCTAAATTGTAAATGTGTAGCTATATGCTTTTACTAAGATAAGAGTACAAATTCCTTTTAAATCCCAAGAATATGCATCTGTTAATGTCCTGCACCAGAGATGATCAAAATCATTCTTGATAGTGGAAAGATAATCCTAACCAGAAATGGAAGATCTGCAGAAGTGCTGATGCCCAATGTGTATTTGTAAGTGAAGTAAAAACAAATACCTGCTCTGATAATTTAAAAAAAATGGATCACAAGAGAAAATATACAAAGCTATTCCATGGCACCTGCAACTGTATTCAAAGTGTTTGTTTCGAATACTACGGTCTTTTGTTTACCTTTGTTCTACACTACATGGCTAAAAGTGTGTGGACACCCCTTCAAATGAGTAGATTCAGCTATTTCAGCCACACCCGTTGCTGACAGGTGTATAAAATCGAGCACAACCATGCAATCTCCATATGAAAATATTGACAGTAGAATGGCCTGTACTGTAAGTGCTGTTATTGTGAAGCGGAAATTGTCTAGGAGCAAAAACAGATCAGCCGCGAAGTGGTAGGCCACACAAGCTCACAGAACGGGACCATCAAGTGTTCAAGCAAGTAGAGCGTAAACGCTGTCTGTCTGTCAGTTGCAACACTCACTCCCGAGTTCCAAACTACCTCTGGAAGCAACATCAGCACAATAACTGTTCGTCGGGAGCTTCATGAAGTGGGTTTCCATGGCCAAGCAGCCGCACACAAGCCTTAGATCACCATGCGCAATGCCAAGCATCGGCTGGAGTAGACGACTATGGGCTAGTGGAAACACGTTCTCTGGAGTAAAGAATCACGCCAACTGGCAGTCCGACGGACAAATCTGGGTTTGGCGGATGTCAGGAGAACGCTACCTGGCCAAATGCATAGTGCCAACTGTAAAGTTTGGTGGAGGAGGAATAATGGTCTGGGACTGTTTTTCATCGTTCGGGCTAGGCCCCTTAGTTCCAGTGAAGGGATATCTTAATGCTACAGCGACATCATAGACAATTCTGTGCTTCCAACTTTGTGACAACAGTTTGGGGAAGGCCCTTTCCTGTTTCAGCATGGTAATGTCCTCGTGCACAAAGCAAGGTCCATACAGAAATGGTTGGTTGAGATCAGTGTGGAAGAACTAGACTGGCCTGCACAGAGCCCTGACCTCAAACCGTCGAATACCTTTGATGAATTGCAACACCGACTGCAAGCCAGGCCTAATCGCATAACATCAGTGCCCGTCCTCACTAATGCTCGTGGCTTAATGGAAGCAAGTCCACACAGCAATGCTCCAACATCTAGGGGAAAGACTTCCCAGAAGAGTGGATGCAGTTATAACAGCAAAGGGGGGACCAAAATCATATTAATGTCCATGATTTTGGAATACGTTGTTTGACGAGCATACTTTGGGCCATGTAGTGTAAATAAATCACATTGCAATGTTTCTCTTTCTGTAAATGCAGCCCCTGATATAAAGAACATTGAGTAACAGGGGAATGTAATCTCATTTTTAAATCAGGAGTAAACTGAATTAGTTATCCGTGTCGTTAGTGATTTACCTTCTAAAGCAAAATGTATTCAATTCTATTCAAAGATCCTCAAGGAAATCTTCCTCGAATTGAGCTCAACAGCAGTAATCAAAGTTTGAGGTAATATTTGCAGCAATGCATCATAGCAGAGATGAATATTGGTGCACAGATATTCACAATTCATAGGTCTTGATTGAACCAACTAAATTATAATTGCTTATGTCTAAACACTAAGGGGTCCATTATGCATCAGCATAGACAGATACTACATACCTTAGTCTGTGGTTAAGCAATACCAGATATCATCATTCAACATTCTTCTATGACAATGGTCTCCCCAGATTTACTAGATCATTAAAAAAAATGTAGAAGAAGCATAAATTGCCTTCCTCACGCTTCTGCACCAGCCTGAGAATCTAGCCTCCACTTCTCACACCTTGTTCAATGCAGAGGAGAGGCAGACGGTTCAAGTTTTTTGGAATAGAAAATAAAAAATATAAATTCAAAGCCCCATCAACTCGGAGAAAAAAAAGATTACAAAAAAAAAAATCTGCTTCAGTCTGTTTCCATGTTGACACAGGAAGTGGCTCTCTCCATCCCATCATGTTTGTGGGAAGTGACATTAGCAGGCTGGGTGGGAGAGGAGGAGCTGTCCGAGGGGGGAGGTAAGGTGGGCTGACGAATCTTGTCTTGTCGGTGGTAGAACAGGAGGTAGGCAGCATTAGTCTGGAAGGGTAGAGGCAAGGGAGGGGAGATCATGAGGATATTGGGAGAAAACATTTTTAAAGAAGGAATTCTAAACTTTTCAGCAGCTAAACTTACCACAATTTGTTCCTCCCTTGCATACGTCACCTTGTTGTCATCGAAGTAATACCATTGTCCATTGTCTTTGTTCCGGGCATAGCTGGTGTCTGTCAAGAGAGCAGAAAAATGTGTTGAACAAAATTGAAGACATACAGTGCCTTGCGAAAGTATTCGGCCCCCTTGAACTTTGCGACCTTTTGCCACATTTCAGGATTCAAACATAAAGATATAAAACTGTATTTTTTTGTGAAGAATCAACAACAAGTGGGACACAATCATGAAGTGGAACGACATTTATTGGATAATTCAAACTTTTTTAACAAATCAAAAACTGAAAAATTGGGCGTGCAAAATTATTCAGCCCCTTTACTTTCAGTGCAGCAAACTCTCTCCAGAAGTTCAGTGAGGATCTCTGAATGATCCAATGTTGACCTAAATGACTAATGATGATAAATACAATCCACCTGTGTGTAATCAAGTCTCCGTATAAATGCACCTGCACTGTGATAGTCTCAGAGGTCCGTTAAAAGCGCAGAGAGCATCATGAAGAACAAGGAACACACCAGGCAGGTCCGAGATACTGTTGTGAAGAAGTTTAAAGCCTGATTTGGATACAAAAAGATTTCCCAAGCTTTAAACATCCCAAGGAGCACTGTGCAAGCGATAATATTGAAATAGAAGGAGTATCAGACCACTGCAAATCTACCAAGACCTGGCCGTCCCTCTAAACTTTCAGCTCATACAAGGAGAAGACTGATCAGAGATGCAGCCAAGAGGCCCATGGTCACTATGGAAGAACTGCAGAGATCTACAGCTGAGGTGGGAGACTCTGTCCATAGGACAACAATCAGTCGTATATTGCACAAATCTGGCCTTTATGGAAGAGTGGCAGGAAGAAAACCATTTCTTAAAGATATCCATAAAAAGTGTCGTTTAAAGTTTGCCACAAGCCACCTGGGAGACACACCAAACATGTGGAAGAAGGTGCTCTGGTCAGATGAAACCAAAATTGAACTTTTTGGCAACAATGCAAAACGTTATGTTTGGCGTAAAAGCAACACAGCTGAACACACCATCCCCACTGTCAAACATGGTGGTGGCAGCATCACGGTTTGGGCCTGCTTTTCTTCAGCAGGGACAGGGAAGATGGTTAAAATTGATGGGAAGATGGATGGAGCCAAATACAGGACCATTCTGGAAGAAAACCTGATGGAGTCTGCAAAAGATCTGAGACTGGGACGGAGATTTGTCTTCTAACAAGACAATGATCCAAAACATAAAGCAAAATCTACAATGGAATGGTTCAAAAATAAACATATCCAGGTGTTAGAATGGCCAAGTCAAAGTCCAGACCTGAATCCAATCGAGAATCTGTGGAAAGAACTGAAAACTGCTGTTCACAAATGCTCTCCATCCAACCTCACTGAGCTCGAGCTGTTTTGCAAGGAGGAATGGGAAAAAATGTCAGTCTCTCGATGTGCAAAACTGATAGACATACCCCAAGCGACTTACAGCTGTAATCGCAGCAAAAGGTGGCGCTACAAAGTATTAACTTAAGGGGGCTGAATAATTTTGCACGCCCAATTTTTTCAGTTTTTGATTTGTTAAAAAAGTTTGAAATATCCAATAAATGTCATTCCACTTCATGATTGTGTCCCACTTGTTGTTGATTCTTCACAAAAAAATACAGTTTTATATCTTTAGGTATGAAGCCTGAAATGTTGCAAAAGGTCGCAAAGTTCAAGGGGGCCGAATACTTTCGCAAGGCACTGTATGACAAAGTATGACATACAAAATCAAAATCTCACAATGTCCATCTCGGAGTCCGCCGTAGTGGTTGGAAACTGCTATTAGATCATATCGGCTGGGTGGCTCTCCGTTTGTACCAGTCTTCCTCAGCAGACAACCTGAGAAGTCGAGGTGTCTGCAATAAAGAGAAACGGGTTAGATGAAGATAGCACCTGTGAAAAAGTGCACTAATAACTCTGTAGTGGATTGAGTGGAGGTGTGGAAGAGTAATAGTCACACTGACATCCTTCCCACTTAAAAATGTAAATATGTACAGAATGTTTTATATTACAGTAAAAGAGAGACATGATATAACCAACCTGAGAGGAAAGTCAACGATGATATCCAACTTCTCCCTGGAGTACTTGGTGTAGGAGAAGCGTTTCAGGTGGATGATGAGAACCTCAGGCAGTGACCACAGGTCCAGTTTCTTAGTGGCCAGTTGGTGTTTCTTACATATTGGGCAGTACCTGCAGCAAACATATACAACACAAGACAGAAGACAATTGCACACAAATCACAGCTACTTAACATAACGCATGAAACCCCCGAGATCTCACTGCCGATAGGTACTTATCACAGTGGGAGGCCGTTCCTTCTCTTACCAGAACAAAAGCAGTACCTGCTGCGTGCTGACCTGGTAGCAACCAACGTATTGATTCTCAGAAGCATCACAACGCTTGTCAGTGGCCAAGAAAATGACTGAGCAAATCAGAGAGCAAAAACCCACGTAAGAAAGGAAAACAAAAAAAATAATTAAAGAGGGCATTTTTCCGTACATCCACGGATGAGCCAGTCACACTTCATATGCAATGTAGGCTATGGGATGGTAGTGCACAGATGCAAATGCACCCAACAATATATACTTCCCCAAAGCTAACTAACCACTGAAGCTAGTATTGACATTATAATTAAATTAATGGGTTACCTAGTTTCCACAAGTTAGCTAGCTAAGGACACTGCACTGTGCTAGCTAGTGAATATGCTAACATTAGCTAGCAAGCTCAACATTTGGCTATGGACAGGCACTGGCAGTATGGAATTACAGAGTGAAATTAATTATCTTCGTCATCTTGCTAGGTAGTTATCTAGCTGTGGCCATATGGCTAGTGTCAACAAGGACTTAAAAAAAAAGGAGAAAAAAAAGACCATAAGCAAGGATATGCATTGCCAAAAAACACTACTGCCACCTTCTGGTTATGAGTATTCTAAACATGGCTGAGTGTCCGATGACTTCTGAGATCTTTGCTGTGTGAACACAAATGAGCTTAACTGCCGACACTGTTCAGAGGTTCAGAGGCAAACGTTTGACAATCCGACCGGTGAATCAGAGCTTTAACAGTAAGATGTAAAATGTTACTGATATTCAAAATTGAGTCTTCAGCTTTTTCTAGGAAAAATGTAATGTTAAAGGCCCAGCACAGTGAAAAACGTTACCTTTATATACATTTCCACACTATGAGGTTGGAATAATACTGTGAAATTGTGAAAATGATAATGCCGTTTTAGTGTATGAACTGAACACCTGACATTTCAGCCTGTTTTGGTGGGATGGAGTTTTGGCCTGCCAGGTGATGTCACCAGATTACACTGAACAAAAATATAAACGCAACATGTTAAGTGTTAATCCTATATTTCATGAGCTGAAATAAAAGATGCCAGAAATGTTCCATACACACAAAAAGGTTATTTCTCTAAAATGGTGGCGGTGGGATTATGGTATGGGCAGGCATAAGCTACGGACAACGAACACTACTATAGATTGGTAATTTGAATGCACAGAGATACTGTGACGAGATCCTGGGGCCCATTGTCATGTCAATTCATCCATCGCCAATACCTCATGTTTCAGCATGATAATGCACGGCCCCATGTCGCAAGGAGCTGTACTCAATTCCTGGAAGCTGAACATGTCTGTTCTTCCATGACCTGCATACTCACCAGAGATGTCACCCATTGAGCATGTTTGGGATGCTCAGGACCGACATGTACGACAGCGTGTTCCAGTTCCCACCAATATCTAGCAACTTTCCACAGCCAATCAACAGTCTGATCAACTCTATGCGAAGGAGATGTGTTGCGCTGTATGAGGCAAGTGGTGGTCACACCAGATACTGACTGGTTTTCTGATCCATGCCCCTACCTTTTGTTTTAAGGTACAGATGAAGTCGGAAGTTTACATACACTTAGGTTGGAGTCATTAAAACTCATTTTTTCAAACACTCCACAAATGTCTTGTTAAACTATCATTTTGGCAAGTCGGTTAGGACATTGACTTTGTGCATGACAAGCAATTTTTCCAAGAATTGTTTACAGACAGTTTGTTTCACTTATAATTCACTGTATCACAATTCCAGTGGGTCAGAAGTTCACATACACTAAGTTGACTGTGCCTTTAAACAGTTTGGAAAATTCCAGAAAATGATGTCATGGCTTTAGAAGCTTCTGGTAAGCCAATTGACATCATTTGAGTCAATTGGAGGTGTACCTGTGGACGTATTTCAAGGCCTACCTTCAAATTAAGTGGTTCTTCGCTTGAAATCATAGGAAAATCAAAAGAAATGTAGACCTCCACAAGTCTTTCATCCTTGGGAGCCATTTCCAAACGCCTGAGGGTACCATGTCCATCTGTACAAACAATAGTACGCAAGTATAAACACCATGGGACCATGCAGCCGTCATACTGCTCAGGAAGGAGACGCGTTCTGTATCCTAGAGATGAACGGACTATGGTTTGAAAGGTGCAAATCAATCACAGAACAGCAAAGGACCTGTAAAGATAATGAAGCAGGTACAAAAGTATCTATATCCACAGTAAAACGAGTCCTATATCGATATAACCTGAAAGGCTGCTCAGCAAGGAAGAAGCCACTGCTCCAAAACCGCCATAAAAAAGCCAGACTACAGTTTGCAACTGCACATGGGGACCGTACTTTTTGAAGAAATGTCCTCTGGTCTGATGAAACAAAAATAGAACTGTTTTGTCATAATGACCATCGTTATGTTTGGAGGAAAAAGGGGGAGGCTTGCAAGCCAAAGAACACCATCCCAACTGTGAAGCACAGACGTGGCAGCATGATGTTATGGGGGTGCTTTGCTGCAGGAGGGACTGGTGCACTTCACAAAATAGATGGCATCATGAGGTAGGAAAATTATGTGGATATATTGAAGCAACATCTCAAGACATCAGTCAGGAAGTTAAAACTTGGTTGCAAATGGGTCTTCCAAATGGACAATGACCCCACCAAGCACACTTCCAAAGTTGTGGCAAAATGGCTTAAGGACAACAAAGTCAAGGTATTGGAGTGGCCATCACAAAGTCCTGACCTCAATCCAATAGAAAATTTGTGGGCAGAACTGAAAAAGAGTGTGCGAGCAAGGAGGCCTACAAACCTGACTCAGTTACACCAGCTCTGTCAGGAGGAATGGGCCAAAATTCACCCAACTTATTATGTGAAGCTTATGGAAGGCTACTTGAAACGTTTGACCCAAGTTAAACAATTTAAAGTCAATGCTACCAAATATGAATTGAGTGTATGTAAACTTCTGACCCACTGGGAATGTGAAAAAAATAGAAGCTGAAGTAAATTCTCCACTATTATTCTGACATTTCACATTCTTAAAATAAAGTGGTGATCCTAACTGACCTAAAACAGTGATTTTTTACTAGGATTAAATGTCAGGAATTGTGACAAACGTGTACAAAATGTACTTGGCTAAGGTAGATGTAAACTTCTGACTTCAACTGTATCTGTGACCAGATGCATATCTGTATTCCCAGTCATGTGAGGGCCTAATGAATTTACTTCAACTTACTGATTTCCTTATATGAACTGTAACTTAATAAAATCTTTGAAATTGTTGCATGTTGTATTTATGTTAAGTATAGTTAATAGACCAATAAGAGTTCCAAACCTCTCTGACAATAACAGCTAGTTTTCCTTTCCCTTCTCAGAACATTCCCAGATAGTCCTAGCTAAATTCTTACTTGAGAAATGTCTCTTTGCTAAGAACCAATTTTTCTTTCAATTCAAAGGGTCAAAAAGAAACAATCACAGTTAGGTACTTAATTGTTACCCAGAAAGGATTTGATATTGAGATAAAAACGGCTGAATTGGACCATTAACTATATTCAGCATAATTCTTGTTAGATACATAGAATGAAATGCCAGGTGTGGGACAGCAGTACCAGGGGTTTTCTTCCTCCAGGATTTCCACAGTGGTGAAGAGCTCTATGCACTCCTGCAGCTGCACTGTGGTCTGCTGATGAGGGACCTCCATGCTTTGGTGTTTTACATACTTCTGTGGGTAGAAAGATGTGAGGAGTTTGCTAAATGACCAGCAACAAGGCTATGTTCACGCTGCTGGCCCAAACACACTTTCAAACTTAAATACTTTACATAAACTTTATTAAAATGTAAAGCGTGATTCACACATACCTCTGCCTCATTCTCATTGTAGCATTTCTTCTTCATGTCAGGATCCCAGTCAATGGCCACATATGGTTGAGCTGTGAAAGGGACACAGTAATATTAAATAAAATACTCACATGTGGATGCTAACCATCTGTGTCACATACAGCTACTGGCTCTAAAACATAAGAAGAGCATATAAGCCTAGCTACAACAGTGACAAAGCAGTAGGCAGTGTGAATGTGATGTGTAGTCAGACTCACAGCTAAAAGAGAAGGCACTGCCGTCCTCTCCCATGCCTCTCTCCGTAGTGCCATTGGAGTTGACAGCGTGGATGGAGAAGAGCAACTTTCTGCGTCTGGCCTGGTAGCCCTTCCTCTTGGCCTGCCTCTCGTTGGTCTGCGGGGGGCACTCACCCTTCTCCTCCTCTTCCTCAGTCTCACATGGCTGCTGCTGCTGAAGGCCTGCACCCTGCTGGCTGTTTGTTGGAACTCCAGCACTGGCTCCAGCACTACAGGATGCCGAGGCACTGTCCTTTGTGCTGCACCCTGCCCTGACTTCTCCACTGGCCCCCTCAGCCTGAGCCTGTTTTCCAGACTCCTGGGTTTGTGTCTGCTCTGGCTGAGTTTGGGTCACAGCAGGGCCATCCGCTTGGCCATCCCATTGGCCACCATCACAACAGTCATCTCTCTTAAAGGGTCCTGGCCTCATACCATTATCCTCACCATCATCTGTGGAGACAGACAACATTCTAAAATGGAGACAATAAGTAAAACCCGTAGTTTGTATAAACCAATTCTGTCCAGTGTATTAACAATTTGCTAAATGAGATCAGATTACCATCGCTGA
Organism: Oncorhynchus mykiss; assembly: GCF_057628025.1. Classification (NCBI taxonomy): domain Eukaryota; kingdom Metazoa; phylum Chordata; class Actinopteri; order Salmoniformes; family Salmonidae; genus Oncorhynchus; species Oncorhynchus mykiss. The sequence goes on along the minus strand of NC_143030.1, from coordinate 40,938,740 downwards.
CACCATTGGTCTGGATCTTGTAAAGTTCTTCGTCATCTTCATCCTCCTCTGAGGGATCTGGTGGTCGGACATACCGTCTGTGAAAACATGACCACACAATAGGCCTTTCTCTCATTTTCGGGGCGGGACATCTGCTTTGGGGAAAATCTGGGAAATCCTATCTCTGGTCTAAGGCATGTTGTATTGGTATTGTATTTATTATGGATCCCCATTAGCTGCTACCAAGGCAGTTTATACATTTTTAAAAACATTAAAATACATCCACAGATTTCACAACACACGCAGGCCCCTACTCCACTATTACTACATATCTACAGTACTAAATCCAAGTGTATGTATAGTGCATATGTTATTGTGTCTGTGCCTATGTTTGTGTTGCTTCACAGTACCCGCTGTTCCATAAGGTGTTTAAAAAAAAAAAAATGTATCTAAATTTTATTGCTTGCATCAGTTGCTTGATGTGAAATAAGAGTTCCATGTAGTCATGGCTCTATCAGGGATGCAAACTGGTGAGGGCCCAAAAAGGTGACACTTTTTGTTTTGCACTGAAACATGCAAACAAAATCCATGCAAAGGAGAAATGCAGGTTTTAACTAATTAAACAAAGAAAATGATCTACATGATCAGTCTCTGTGTGTAAAATAAAAAGTGGTTAATGTGAACCTAACTCACTTATTTGTTGCATAGACTTTACTGCAAATTAGAAAGAACAATACACTAATATTGCAGTTGACAGCCATGACAGCCTCTATAATACAATGCTTGTGACCACACACACATCTAAATATTGCACTTGGGGAAACAAACATCTTAAAGTAGAAACAGAACAAAACAAACATGCATTCTATTTTCTCTATTATAGTGGCCAATATAGACATTGATCAAGTGCACAAGGCTACAAATGTGCAAAAATAACATTCACTGAGTAAAAACATGTAATAATCCCCCCTCACTCAAACAAGTGTTACTGTCAAGTTCAACACAAAAGCAATATATTTGGGCTACACATTATTACATTGTACACTTTCTGCCTGTGGACATACATCTGTTCTACAATGTGCCAGCAGAGCATGATACCCTTTGTTGGCATAATTGGTCTCTTTCAGGCAATCCACTGTATTGAAAAAGAGGGAACATGTGTGGTGTTCCTTTCACCTCTATAGTGGCATCCAGCTTAAGCCAGGCCCAGCTCCAGCTACACTTGTTTAATAACAAGCAACGCCTCATTTTCACCTAACTCTCTCATTCTGAAAATTAACCACATACTGTAGGGGGAAAAGATTAGTTCGTTAGCTAGTTAACATTTCACACAGATTGCCAGGGTCCAGTAAGCAACTAACGCGTCATAATTTGAGGAATGGTAAGGAGTCGTAGCGAATTGGTTAGGATACTAACGACTTTATTTGCCAGCCAATTTTCACACTCTAAACTCAATTATTTGATCAATTAAGTTGGCTAATGGTCATCATTTCCCTGGCTAGCTAACAGATAATTCGAACCAGCTAGTAAGATAGCGTCGTTAAGTAACTTTAACAATACTTATTCCACCACACTTTCTCCCTCACCTCAAACTTTCCAAATGCCAGTTGTTTTTCGGTTACAGCTCATGAAGTAGCCTCATCACCTTCTCACCCCCCCCCCCCCGTCTCCGTGGTCAGGCTTCTCACCTACCTCTTCGTTATCGTTCAGGGGACACACTGCTGTAACTGACAAACTGCCTTTCCTCTCTCCCGCTGTCTTTCCAGAGCACGCCCTGATGCAGTAACCAATGTTACTCCTCAGTAAGGAAAGTAGCTATTGGCTGTCCTAAAAGTCGCTAAATGACATCACCTAATTTGCATAATTGGCCATGTTGCATGTAATTGTGATGGACTCTGTAGGAGAGAGGAATAACGTCGTGGGAGAGAAAAAAAAACACCCTAAATATGTTTAGAACTACAAATTAACTGTCTTCTGACGATTCTTGTTTTTTTTTATGTCACAATTCCAACCCTCCTCCTTTATCCGGGCTCGGGAGCGGCAAAAGTGACCCAAGAGAGACACTCTGGCGGAGTTACTTAGTTTATTTAATTTTCTTAATTTGGTTTGGTTTTTGGTCCACTTAGGAGCCTACAACATGTCACAGTAAAACATGAACAATTTCAAAAAAAAATTGTATACAATCTAAATGGACCAAAAACAGACAATAGAAAAAACTGTCAATAGCAATGCGAGAAATTTATGGTAACTACTAGTCTGGCCCTAATTCAGGTTACTTGTTTTTTTAAATGTAAGCCAGGGCGGGATCAGCCAGCGGTGGCTTCCCACATGCGTGATTCATTTGCAGTCTAGACAATCCACCTGTGTGTAATCAAGTCTCCGTATAAATGCACCTGCACTGTGATAGTCTCAGAGGTCCGTTAAAAGCGCAGAGAGCATCATGAAGAACAAGGAACACACCAGGCAGGTCCGAGATACTGTTGTGAAGAAGTTTAAAGCCGGATTTGGATATAAAAAGATTTCCCAAGCTTTAAACATCCCAAGGAGCACTGTGCAAGCGATAATATTGAAATGGAAGGAGTATCAGACCACTGCAAATCTACCAAGACCTGGCCGTCCCTCTAAACTTTCAGCTCATACAAGGAGAAGACTGATCAGAGATGCAGCCAAGAGGCCCATGATCACTTTGGATGAACTGCAGAGATCTACAGCTGAGGTGGGAGACTCTGTCCATAGGACAACAATCAGTCGTATATTGCACAAATCTGGCCTTTATGGAAGAGTGGCAAGAAGAAAGCCATTTCTTAAAGATATCCATAAAAAGTGTTATTTAAAGTTTGCCACAAGCCACCTGGGAGACACACCAAACATGTGGAAGAAGGTGCTCTGGTCAGATGAAACCAAAATTGAACTTTTTGGCAACAATGCAAAACGTTATGTTTGGCGTAAAAGCAACACAGCTCATCACCCTGAACACACCATCCCCACTGTCAAACATGGTGGTGGCAGCATCATGGTTTGGGCCTGCTTTTCTTCAGCAGGTTAAAATTGATGGGAAGATGGATGGAGCCAAATACAGGACCATTCTGGAAGAAAACCTGATGGAGTCTGCAAAAGACCTGAGACTGGGACGGAGATTTGTCTTCCAACAAGACAATGATCCAAAACATAAAGCAAAATCTACAATGGAATGGTTCAAAAATAAACATATCCAGGTGTTAGAATGGCCAAGTCAAAGTCCAGACCTGAATCCAATCGAGAATCTGTGGAAAGAACTGAAAACTGCTGTTCACAAATGCTCTCCATCCAACCTCACTGAGCTCGAGCTGTTTTGCAAGGAGGAATGGGAAAAAAATTCAAAACTGATAGAGACATACCCCAAGCGACTTACAGCTGTAATCGCAGCAAAAGGTGGCGCTACAAAGTATTAACTTAAGGGGGCTGAATAATTTTGTACGCCCAATTTTTCAGTTTTTGATTTGTTAAAAAAGTTTTAAATATCCAATAAATGTCTATCCACTTCATGATTGTGTCCCACTTGTTGTTGATTCTTCACAAAAAAATACAGTTTTATATCTTTATGTTTGAAGCCTGAAATGTGGCAAAAGGTCGCAAAGTTCAAGGGGGCCGAATACTTTCGCAAGGCACTGTAAGTCCTTTTTTTGTGGCACCTGACCACAAGACTGAACAGTAGTCCAGGTGCGACAAAACTAGGGCCTATAGGACCTGCCTTGTTGATAGTGTTGTTAAGGCAGAGTAGCGCTTTATTATGGACAGATTTCTTCCCATCTTAGCTACTGAATCAAACCACTGATGGACAAGATCCATTACAACACCCTAGTGACTGTTTTCAAGATGACATTGAACAAACTGCCTGAATACAAGTCACAATTCAACGGCTCAGACATAAGACGTATGTGGCAGGGTCTACAGACAGTCACGACTACAAAAAGAAAACCAGCCACGTCACGGACACGGGCGTCTTGCTTCCAGACAAACTAAACACCTTTGCCAGCTTTGAGGATAATACAGTGCCACCGATGAGGCCAGGGCCAAAGGACTGTGGGCTCTCCTTCTCCGTGGCCGACAAGAGTAAGACATTTAAACGTGTTAACCCTCACAAGGCTACCAGCCCAGGCGACATCCCTAGCCGCGTCCTCAGCACACGCGCAGTCCAGCTGTCTGGTGTGTTTACGGACATATTTAATCTCTCCCTATCCCAGTCTGCTGTCCCCACATGCTTCAAGATGGCCACCATTGTTCCTGTACCAAAGAAGGCAAAGGTAACTGAACTAAATGACTATCGCTCCATAGCACTCAATTCTGTCATCATGAAGTGCTTTGAGAGACTAGTCAAGGATCATATCACCTCCACCCTAGACATATTTTAATTTGCGTACCGCTCCAATAGGTCCACAGACGATGCAATCACCATCACACTGCCCTATCCCATCTGGAAAAGAGGAATACCTATGTAAGAATGCTGTTCATTGACTACAGTTCATCATTCAACACCATAAAATGTTTTATTTAAAAAACAGATTAAAACCTTTTTGGGATAGGGAGCAGCATTTTCACTTTTGGATGAATAGCATGCCCAAAGTGAACTGCCACCTCTGTCCCAGATGCTAATATATGCAAACTGAAGTTTCTAAAACGGTTTGAATGATGTCTGTGAGTATCACAGAACTCATATGGCAGGCGAAAACCTGTGAAAAATCCAACCAGGAAGAAGGAAATCTGAGGTTTGTAGTTTTTCAAAGCTTGGCCTACCGAATACACAGTGTCTATGGGGTCAAGTTGCACTTCCTAAGGCTTCCACTAGATGTCAACCGTCTTTAGAAACTTCTTTCAGGCTTCTACTATAAAGGAGGGAGGAATGGGAGCTGAATGAGTGTCTCAGGCTGGTGACGGGCGTTCCCGACTGAGTTAGCGCTCGTTCCAGTGCTTTTCTTCAGGCAATGGAATTCTCCAGTTGGAACTGTATTGATGATTTATGTTAAAAACATCCTAAAGATTGATTCCATACATCGTTTGACTTGTTTCTACGACCTGTAACGGAACATTGAGTTTTTGTCTGGACGTAGTGCTCGCGCCTCATGAAGATGGATTACTGGGCTGAACACGCTAACAATAAGTAGCTATTTGGACAAAAATTATGGACTTTATGGAACAAAATCAGTCATTTATTGCCAAACTGGCATTCCTGGGAGTGCCTTCTGATGAAGAGCATCAAAGGTAAGTGAATATTTATAATGTTATTTCTAACTTCTGTTGACTACATCATGGCGGATATTTCTCTGACTGGATTGGGCTCTGAGCGCCCTTCTCAGATTATGCTTTTTCCATAAAGTTTTTTTGAAATCTGACACAGCGGTTGCATTAAGGAGAAGTCTATCTTTAATTCTGTGAATAACACTTGTATCTTTTATCAATGTTTATTATGAGTATTTCTGCAAAATCACAGGATGTTTTGGAATCAAAACATTACTGCATGTAACGCGCCAATGTAAACAGAGATTTTTGGATATAAATATGCACATTATCGAACAAAACATACATGTATTGTGTAACATGATATCCTATGAGTGTCATCTGATGAAGATCTTCAAAGATTTCATTTTATCTATATTTCTGCTTTTTGTGACTCCTATCTTTGGCTGGAAAAATGGCTGTGTTTTTTGACTTGGCTCTGATCTAACAATCATATATTGTGCTTTCGCTGTAAAGCCTTTTGAAATTGGACACGATGGGAAGATTAACAAGAAGTTTCTTTAATTTGCTGTATTGGACTTGTTAATGTGTGAAAGTTACATATTCGTAAAAAATATTTTAATTTCGCGCACTGCCTTTTCAGCGGAATGTTGGAGCGGTTCCGCTAGCGGAACGCCTGCCCTAGAAAGGTTAAAACCTCTTGAAGCTAGGGGGCACTATTTTTATGTATATATTTTTTTGGAAAAATAACGTTCCCAAAGTAAACGGCCTATTTCTCAGGACCAGATGCTAGAATATGCATATAATTGACAGATTAGGATAGAAAACACTCCAAAGTTTCCAAAACTGTCAAAATATTGTCTGTGAGTATAACATAACTGATATTGCAGGCAAAACCCTGAGAAAAATCAAACCAGGAAGTGGCTTCTATTTTGAAAACTCCATGTTCCATAGCCTTCCATTGCTCCATTTAAAGGGATATCAACCAGATTCCTTTCCCATCGCTTCCTCAAGGTGTCAACAGTCTTCAGACATAGTTTCAGGCTTTTATTTTGAAGAATGAGCGTGAACGACCACATTGCGTAAGTGGAAAACGTCTGACATGTTTCTGTGGACATTATGGATATAATTTGGAATTTTTGTCTGCCTTGTCATGATCGCTCTTTCCGGTGGATTCCTGGGCATAACGCACCAAACTAAAGGAGGTATTTGGATATAAAAAATATCTTTATGGAACAAAAGGGACATTTGTTGTCTAACTGGGAGTCTCGTGAGTGAAAACATCCGAAGATCAAAGGTAAACAATTAATTTGATTGCTTTTCTGAATTTCGTGACCAAGTTACCTGATGCTAAGTGTACTTGTTTTGTCGAGCGATCGATAAACTTACACAAACGCTTGTATTGCTTTCGCCGTAAAGCATCATTTCTAAATCTGACACAACAGGTGGATTAACAAAAGGCTAAGCTGTGTTTTGCAATATTGCACTTGTGATTTCATGAATATTTTCTAGTAATATTATTTGACTGTGGCGCTATGCTATTCAGCGTTGCTGATGACAATTATCCCGGATCCGGTTATGGGTGGTTCAGATAGTTAAACACCTTACGGAACAGCGGGGACTGTGAAGCAACACAAACAAAGATCGGCACCGACACATGGATTTAGTACTGTAGATATGTGGTAGTGGTGGAGTAGGGGCCTGAGGGCACACAGTGTGTTGTGAAATCTGTGAATGTATTGTAATGTTTTAAAATTGTATAAACTGCCTTAATTTTGCTGGACCCCCAGGAAGAGTAGCTGCTGCCAATGGGAATCCATAATAAATACAAATACTGCACTACAGCTTGTGCATGTGCTAGCTAACAGCAACAAACTCAAACGAGCTAAACGTAAATGCATCCAGCAGAGATCAACTTCTAATTAGCTATATTAGAGCTATAAAAGCCTTACGTTCTGTTAATGTTTTGAAATAATATTTGATTGTGTATACATTATATACATAATCTTAGCAAGCTCTTTTGCAGCAAGCTAAGCTTTTAGCTATAATATTTACCTACCTAGCATTGCAAACGTTACCTTAGCTAGCTAACTAGCATCAAGTGTAGGTGATAGAAAAATGTTTTGAAGAATGAATTACGTTATTTATTTTTTTAGACCGGAGACTTACTTTTGATGCACCCATAAAAAATATTTTTATAACAAGCTCCTTGTTCTATCTGTGCCCATAGCGTACAGCAGCTGCACTTGGTGCAGTAGCGAAAAAATGTAAACAGTTCTTCCTAGAATGTCTCCTGCAATTTGAACCGCCCTCTTGTGAGAGAAATGCCTTTCTCTCAGACAAGGCACAGTACAGCATCTTTACAACTAGCCATCACAATTAAATTCCATTTAAAAAAAAAATATATATATTTTAGCTGATGTTTGGCCTACGTCAGTAACTCACGCTAGCCGCTGCAGGAAGAGGTGATAGAGGGCGTTGCGGCTGCACTGGACTCGAGGCACAGCCATGAGCAGTGGGTGTCCGAACAGGGACGTACCGCAGCTGCTACTCCCTGAGCCGGAGTCCCTGTAATGAGAACGCTCCCTCAGGTACAGAGCCAGCACCACCTCATCCCCCTCCTCCTCCACAGAGCCACTGCTCAGCTCATACCTGCCAGGGCCACACACAGACAGGGGTCAGGAGAGATTCTGGTGCAAACGAGCAAACAGGAAAATACCGAAAAAGTATGTTTTTGGTGTGGAGGTAAAAGCTGGTTTTACATACACAAATATGTCATCCCGGTCCAGGATGCAGCTTAGAGACTCATCAGCATGGTAGATCTTATAGAAGCGGTGGTTGAACACATCAGCCACAACCATCTGAAATAAGAGGCACAGTTCAGTATCACCTCAATATTTCATGTGATGAATGACAAATAGCTTTTCCACAGCATGCTCTACCACGGAGGCTTTAAAAAGTTGTCTCACTTGATTAACGGAGACGTTGGTCATTTCCGAGAGAGCGGAGCACAGGTCAAACACTTTTCCAGCTTTGGGTACAACCAAGCGATGCTGGTGGGAAAGAATAGAAATAAATCAATACAGATGATTACCTATAAAAAGCATGATGTAGGGCCAACTATAGGAAGATTCATCTTGTACCTGAACAGGTTTGGCCACAGGATCCAGAGAAACGAAGAAGACCTCCATCACCCGGTCCTTGCTAACAGGCAGGGGCACACTGAGGTAGCAGAAGGGGTCAAAGGTGACCGACACTTTGCGGCACTCGGGGCAAACCAGGGTGGACTTGAACAGCCCGTGGAAGGTGTCAACAATTACAGAGTTGTTACGTCGCCGGTGGTTATTCCACGCTTCCTCTGCCACTTCCTGAAAGTTGTTAAAGGGTGTGAGGAAAAACGAAATGCAAATGTACCTTAGGTTTACTTCAGCTTGGAGAGCAATGGTGGTATTTTACAATTCTTCTCCCCATACTCTTTCTACTACAGGTTGTTACCTGGTCAGGCCTACCATCGGCATCCCTCAGCTCAATGTACTCCTTGTTCTTGACCCGGTTGAGATCCTCATGAAGCCCATCCAGCAGGAAGGAGAGCAGCTCCTGGGAGTCATGCTGCTGGTAGCCAAGAAACTGAGAGGCAAAGTGGCCAACCTTGGTCTGGTAATAAAACATAAGGTACGCATGGTCAATACTTAAGCATGACTGACTGACAAGCCTTTTTAATCCATTATAAATTTGTGGACAGAGTTTCACACTTCACACGGATAACTACCTTGAAGAGCCGGGGAACTACAGAGTAGTGCCTCCCTGACCACATCTGTTTGATGACATCAGCGTAGGCCTCTGCTATCTCCCCCTTCATGCCCAGAGGGTTGGTGAAGTTGAGCTCCTCCAGATAGGCACTCTGCAGGAAGTACTCAGTCAGTGGAGGGGTGTTACTGAGACACTGTACAAAGCAGGGAGAGAAACATAGGGTATTCATGAATGACAGTCCATACTAGTCCAGATCCCTGACATTCCTGCAGTCAGCATGCCAATTGCACGCCCCCCCCCCAAAAAAAAAACTTGAGACATCTGTGGCTTTGTGTTGTGTGACAAAACTGCACATTTTAGAGTGGACTTTTATTGTCCCCAGCACAAGTTGTTCCTGTGTAATGATCATGCTGTTTCATCAGCTTCTTGATATGCCAAACCTGTCAGGTGGATTTATTATTTTCGCAAAGTAAATATACTCATAGCGATATAAACAAATTTGTGCACAAATTGAAAGAAATAAGCTTTTTGTGCATATGTCAAATTTCTGTGATCTATTATTTCAGCTCAAGAACCAACACTTTATATGTTGCGTTTATATTTTTTCTCCATGGAGGTCTTGGCCAAAATTCCTCCACAGCGACCCGAGAGACTGATAAACAACTACAGGAAGAGTTTGATTGGATACATTGCAGCGGAAGGTGGTACAACCAATTATTGAGTGTAAGGAGGCAATTACATTTTCATACAGGGGCATTGGTTGTTGCATAACTTTGTTTATGAAATAAATAAAATAAGTATGTAATTGTTGTGTTACTTGTTCACTCAGGTTCCCTTTACTCCCGTTCTACAGTCCCTGGTTCAAATCCAGGCTGTATCACATCCGGCCGTGATTGGGAGTCCCATAGGGCGCGCACAATTGGCCCAGCATCGTCCGGGTTTGGCTGTGGTAGGCCGCCATTGTAAATAAGAATTTGTTCTTAACTGACTTGCCTAGTTAAATTAAGGTTAAATAAATAAATAATAATACAAAAATCTATCATTAGGTTTTGGTTGAAGATCTGATAACATTCAATATCAAAAATATGCAAAAGTAGAGAAAATTAGAAAAGGGGGCAAATACTTTCTCACAGCACTGTACCTGCAGGGCAGAGTTCATGAAACATGTGTTTCCTAGGTTGGTGAGGCCACAGACTCCTGGCTGGCCTCGGTATGATTCCTGCTCCTCCACAGAGTTCCTACTATAAGATATGGAAGGAGAAATATAAATCACCTACCAAACACTACAATAACACAAAAGGTAATTTACAGTACTCTCTCCTTTGTAGTCACACATATGGGAATCACGTTTAGCACAAACATTACACTACATTAGCAAATTTAGCAAATCACTAATTTTGGTAGATAGTACATTCTCTACACACTGATTTTTTTTTCAGTGTAATGAAAAAGAAGGAACCCCCACATGATCTGCGGTCTGGAGCTGGGCCAGGTACCGTCTTCATTCCTCATCTCCATGATCACCGTCTGCAATGCAGACAGGACATGTTACAACACAGCTGTCATTTAAACACACTATCACTGTATCTCAGGAAGCAGCAGAGGGATGCAAGCAGGTAGGTGTAGGGTGGGATGAGGGTCAGAGAGAGAGAGCAGACATACCATGCCAGAGCTTAGGCTGGAGTCGAGGACATTGACGTGAACGTTCCGCAGCCTCTCACAGCAGGTGTCTGAGCTCTTCATCCACAGCCGGGTCTCTGCTCTCTCGACAATATCAAACTGCTTCATCATCACCTTCTGAATCGTATCTGAAGGGGAAAGCATTAAAACATGCACACACATAATGTATGTATGTATGTATGTATATATGTATGTATGTATGTATGTATGTATGTATACATACATACATACATACATACATACATACATACATGTATGTATATACACATACACACACATACATACATACATACATACATACACACACATACATACATACATACATACATACATATATATACATACATATATACATACACACACACATACATACATACATATATATATATACATACACACACACACACACACACATACATACATACATACATACATACATACACACATACACACATACATATATACACATACATACATACATATATATATATACATTGACTTCTGGCGCCGACAGAGATGGCCGCCTCGCTTCGCGTTCCTAGGAAACTATGCAGTTTTTTGTTTTTTTACGTGTTATTTCTTACATTAGTACCCCAGGTCATCTTAGGTTTCATTACATACAGTCGAGAAGAACTACTGAATATAAGATCAGCGTCAACTCACCATCAGTACGACCAAGAATATGTTTTTCGCGACGCGGATCCTGTGTTCTGCCTTACAAACAGGACAACGGAGTGGATCCTATGCAGCGACCCAAAAAAACGACTCCGAAAGAGAGGGAAACGAGGCGGTCTTCTGGTCAGACTCCGTAGACGGGCTCACCGTGCACCACTCCCTAGCATTCTTCTTGCCAATGTCCAGTCTCTTGACAACAAGGTTGATGAAATCCGAGCAAGGGTAGCATTCCAGAGGGACATCAGAGACTGTAACGTCCTTTGCTTCACTGAAACATGGCTCACTGGAGAGACTCTATCCGAAGCGGTGCAGCCAACGGGTTTCTCCACGCATCGCGCTGACAGAAACAAACATCTTTCTGGTAAGAAGAGGGGCGGGGGCGTATGCCTCATGGCCAACGTGACATGGTGTGATGAAAGAAACATACAGGAACTCAAATCCTTCTGTTCACCTGATTTAGAATTCCTCACAATCAAATGTAGACCGCATTATCTACCAAGAGAATTCTCTTCGATTATAATCACAGCCGTATATATCCACCCCCCAAGCAGACACATCGATGGCTCTGAACGAACTTTATTTAACTCTCTGCAAACTGGAAACGATTTATCCGGAGGCTGCATTCATTGTAGCTGGGGATTTTAACAAGGCTAATCTGAAAACAAGACTCCCTAAATTTTATCAGCATATCGATTGCGCAACCAGGGGTGGAAAGACCTTGGATCATTGTTACTCTAACTTCCGCGACGCATATAAGGCCCTGCCCCGCCCCCCTTTCGGAAAAGCTGACCACGACTCCATTTTGTTGATCCATGCCTACAGACAGAAACTAAAACAAGAGGCTCCCACGCTGAGGTCTGTCCAACGCTGGTCCGACCAAGCTGACTCCACACTCCAAGACTGCTTCCATCACGTGGACTGGGAGATGTTTCGTATTGCGTCAGATAACAACATTGACGAATACGCTGATTCGGTGTGCGAGTTCATTAGAACGTGCGTTGAAGATGTCGTTCCCATAGCAACGATTAAAACATTCCCTAACCAGAAACCGTGGATTGATGGCAGCATTCGTGTGAAACTGAAAGCGCGAACCACTGCTTTTAATCAGGGCAAGGTGTCTGGTAACATGACCGAATACAAACAGTGCAGCTATTCCCTCCGCAAGGCTATCAAACAAGCTAAGCGCCAGTACAGAGACAAAGTAGAATCTCAATTCAACGGCTCAGACACAAGAGGCATGTGGCAGGGTCTACAGTCAATCACGGACTACAGGAAGAAATCCAGCCCAGTCACGGACCAGGATGTCTTGCTCCCAGGCAGACTAAATAACTTTTTTGCCCGCTTTGAGGACAATACAGTGCCACTGACACGGCCTGCAACGAAAACATGCGGTCTCTCCTTCACTGCAGCCGAGGTGAGTAAGACATTTAAACGTGTTAACCCTAGCAAGGCTGCAGGCCCAGACGGCATCCCCAGCCGCGCCCTCAGAGCATGCGCAGACCAGCTGGCCGGTGTGTTTACGGACATATTCAATCAATCCCTATACCAGTCTGCTGTTCCCACATGCTTCAAGAGGGCCACCATTGTTCCTGTTCCCAAGAAAGCTAAGGTAACTGAGCTAAACGACTACCGCCCCGTAGCACTTACATCCGTCATCATGAAGTGCTTTGAGAGACTAGTCAAGGACCATATCACCTCCACCCTACCTGACACCCTAGACCCACTCCAATTTGCTTACCGCCCAAATAGGTCCACAGACGATGCAATCTCAACCACACTGCCCTAACCCATCTGGACAAGAGGAATACCTATGTGAGAATGCTGTTCATCGACTACAGCTCGGCATTCAACACCATAGTACCCTCCAAGCTCGTCATCAAGCTCGAGACCCTGGGTCTCGACCCCGCCCTGTGCAACTGGGTACTGGACTTCCTGACGGGCCGCCCCCAGGTGGTGAGGGTAAGCAACAACATCTCCTCCCAGCTGATCATCGACACTGGGGCCCCACAAGGGTGCGTTCTGAGCCCTCTCCTGTACTCCCTGTTCACCCACGACTGCGTGGCCACGCACGCCTCCAACTCAATCATCAAGTTTGCGGACGACACAACAGTGGTAGGCTTGATTACCAACAACGACGAGACGGCCTACAGCATGGGTGTCAAACTCTGGCCCGTGGGCCAAATTTGGCCCGTGGGGTAATTATATTTGGGCCGCGAGACAATACCAAATTACTACTAGAGCTGGCCCGCCGATATTATACAGCGCATTCACCACTAATACTACGAATCCCATAATGCTCTGCTGTTTTCGCACGCCAATCAGGACAGGACCCAGAAACGCTCTCTCCTCTGTGACAGTAGTCATAGCAACATAGACGCTACAACTGTCAGCGAGCTAACCCTTCCCAAAAATGGCGAAAAGAAAGGCAGAAAACAGGAGCTTTCTGGACAAGTGGGAGGCAGAATATCTGTTTACATATGTAAAAGACAAACCTGTTTGTCTTGTTTGTGGAGTCAACGTGGCTGTAAGTAAGGAGTACAACATTAGACGACACTATGAAACGAAACACCATGACAAATACAAGGACCTGGACATGACTCAAAGGAGCCAGAAAGTAGAGGAGATGAAAATAAGTTTGGTTTCACAACAGAATATGTTTAAAAAAGCCACATCACAAAGCGAGGCTGCTGTAAAGGCTAGTTAAATAGTGGCAGCAGAGATCGCAAAATCAGCCCGGCCCTTTAATGAGGGAGAGTTCATGAAAAAGTGCACGATGAAGGTTTGTGACCTCGTACGCCCAGAGAAAAAACAAGCATTTTCAAACGTGAGCCTGAGCAGGAACACAGTAGCTGATCGCACATGTGATCTTGCCACCAATCTGTATGACCAGCTGATGGAAAAGGGAAAAGATTTTGTTGCGTTCTCCCTCGCTGTGGATGAGAGCTGCGACGCATCTGATACTGCTCAGGTGTCAGTCTTCATCCGTGGAGTGGACTCAAATCTGTGTGTTACGGAGGAGCTATTAGGATTCAAATCAATGCATGGCACAACCACAGGAAAGGAAATCTTTGAGGAGGTTTCCAAATGTGTAACTGAAATAAAGCTGCCGTGGGATAAACTCGTTGGATTAACGACAGATGGTGCGCCAGCGATGTGCGGTAAAAAGAGTGGACTGGTGGGCATGGTTTGGGAGAAGATGCGGGAAGAGAACTGTTTACCACTGCATCATACATCAGGAAGCACTGTGTGCCAAAGCCCTAAAGATGGAACATGTTATGACCACAGTAACACAGGTAGTTAACTTTATAAGAGCCAAAGGTCTAAATCACCGCCAGTTTAAATCTTTTCTGGAGGAGTGTGGTTCGGAATATGCAGACGTGCCGTATCACACAGAGGTGAGATGGCTAAGCAGAGGAAAAGTACTGAACAGATGTTTCGAGCTGCGTGAGGAAATATGTCAATTCCTGGAAACCAAAGGGAAGGATACAGCAGAGCTCCGGGAGCAAAAGTTCCTGTGTGAGCTGGCCTTTCTCTGTGACATCTCGAGCCATCTCGATGCGCTGAACCTGCAGCTTCAGGGGCGCATCATCACAGACATGTACGCTGCAGTGAGGGCGTTCAAAACTAAACTGTGCCTGTGGGAGAATCAGATGCTGCAAGGAAACCCTTTCCATTTTCCCTGCTGCCAATCCATACAAGCGCAGATCTCTACCGCCGTGTTCCCATGCGCAGTTTGCTGAAAAACTCAGTGTTCTCGCCGCTGAGTTTAGCCGGCGATTTGCCGACTTCGATGCCCAGAAATGCAAGTTTGAACTGCTTAGTAATCCCTTCGCAGTTGATGTGGAAAATGCACCAACCAACATCCAAATGGAGCTGATTGAACTCCAGTGCAACGACACGCTGAAGTCAAAGTATGATGCTGTGGGCGCCGCACAGTTTCCACGGTTCATCCCTGACACAATGCCTCAGCTCCGCACCCAAGCTGCTCAGATGCTCTCCATGTTCGGCAGCACTTATCTATGCGAGCAACTTTTGTCCTCGATGAAGATGACCAAAACAACTCACAGGAGACGTCTGACTGATGAACATCTTCGCTCGATACTGAGGATTTCTTCAGCTCAGAGCTTGAGCCCAGACATTGATGAACTAGCATCCAAGAAGAGATGCCAGGTATCTGGCTTGGGCACATCAGATTAGACCAGTGTGCAATAATTAACATTTTCTTTATGCACTTTTTCTTGCTACAAGGCATGGGCTTGAATGGTTGATTGATTTATTATCATTTTATTTGTAAAATTATTAGCCAGTGGAAAAAGTTTATTTTGGTATTTAAATCAGAAGGCTGCAAATAGAAAAGAGGCATACAATTTTTATTTACATTTTATTTATTTAATAAATGAATGCCATTGATGTGTTTTTTCATTTGAAATTCGATTTTGCATGTCTCCACTATTAAATTATATATTGTATGGTAATAAGCGATGCTTGTTCCATATTCAATGTTAAAGCAAAACTTGTTTGGGTCCATATTAAAAGGTTAATTTGTTCAATGTTGGCCCGTGACTTTGTTCAGGTTTTACATTTTGGCCCACTGGGTATTTGAGTTTGACACCCCTGGCCTACAGGGAGGAGGTGAGGGCCCTCGGAGTGTGGTGTCAGGAAAATAACCTCACACTCAACGTCAACAAAACTAAGGAGATGATTGTGGACTTCAGGAAACAGCAGAGGGAACACCCCCCTATCCACATCGATGGAACAGTAGTGGAGAGGGTAGCAAGTTTTAAGTTTCTCGGCATACACATCACAGACAAACTGAATTGGTCCACTCACACAGACAGCATCGTGAAGAAGGCGCAGCAGCGCCTCTTCAACCTCAGGAGGCTGAAGAAATTCGGCTTGTCACCAAAAGCACTCACAAACTTCTACAGATGCACAATCGAGAGCATCCTGGCGGGCTGTATCACCGCCTGGTATGGCAACTGCACCGCCCTCAACCGTAAGGCTCTCCAGAGGGTAGTGAGGTCTGCACAACGCATCACCGGGG